>NW_006399930.1:4631297-4658627 GCF_000299155.1 Elephantulus edwardii
CTCATAAGCACTTCCTTACTTCACCTCTACCTTGCATGTGAACTTCTGAGTTGTAAAACAGCCCAGTGGTAGATGGAATTTGCTCCAGGACTTAAGAAGCATAAATGACATAGCTGAGCCTCTACATCTTGTGGTTCCTAACCTCTACACTATAATAGACAAAAAAAGTAATACACTCTACTGAGTGTAATATCATTGTTGTAGTCACTGTATTAACCCATCTTTTTTTCTGATCCTCTACTTTAAAAAATATAATTTCCCTTTATAAAACTGGATCCTTTTAATAACATGCTCAAATCTTTCTAAAGAACGCTCTTTCTGCATTTCTTCCAAGAGATATTTGTTTGTTCTCTTGTGAATGCATGGTATAGTCAAAATTTTTTGTCATTAAAAGTCAAAGATAGCAATTATTTTAATTTTTAAAAAAAAATCATTGTCTAATTTTCACATGTATGTGAAACAAATAAAAATAGCCTGATTTGGAGCAGAAACACCTTATTTTTTTTTAGTGACAACCAAATTCTGTATCACTTTAAAGAAGGTCTTAACAGAAGATTGCAATATTTGTTTGGTATCTTGACTGTGGCTTCCAAAATAGCTTCAATTTTTTTTCTCCATTTATCATGTTCTCCTTTTTTCCATTTGTGGGATTTTTTGTTTTATTGATGTTGAATTATAATTCATTCTGTATACTATAAATTTGAACTTCATTAATAAGAACTTCAAGTCTTTGTTTTCTGAAAAAATGTGTGTAATCTACAGGTTTTTGATGTACTTTCTTCTAATTGGGTTAGACAAAATGAATATGTTTTGCAGATTTAGCATATTTATTTAATTTGTTTATTAGTTCTTAGTAAAGACAAACAAATAACCCAAATTAAATTAATAAATAATTGAATTGAGATGAGGTCAAACTCAAAACACATTACCATAGAGTCTGATCCATGGTGATGAAGAGGAAAATGGCCTTATATTTCTCCCTATGGAGTTGTTGTTAGATTCAAATTATTGACCTTTTAGTTAGCAGTCCAAAATAGTCTACCATATCATCAGAGATTTTAATATTAATTCTATGGCTTTTCCCACTAATTATAATTTTTTTCTCACCTTTTCATCTCCAGCATATGATTGTACCATGCCAATCATCTTATTTCAGAAATAATTAATATGTCAATATTTATGTGTTCCATTTTTTTCATAGTGTGGAAATTATTGTACAATATCACACATATCACGTGCAAGCAAACACCTGCTGAATATTATCCAGAAATGACTGAAATGGTACATTGACAGAAAACTACCAGAAATACAAGCTATGCTTAGAAGAGACTGTGGTACACAAGCTATTATTATTGCCAATGTCAGAGTTAGATAATGACTAAGGATAATAGAGGAGGAATTGATGCCTTTGAGTTGTGGTGCTGGAGAAGGGTCTTGAACATACTATGAACTGCCAAGAAACAAATAAGTTTGTCTTAGAGAGGTTGAAACAAGTTTCTCCTTGGAGGCTAGGATTTTGAAGCTCTCATAGAGATGCTTTTTGTCCTCCTTTACAGAATCTTGAGACACATTCATACAAAACGTTATGACAAGAAATACGAGATGAAATTTAGGGTATGGGAATTACAGTCAGATTTCTATGAGTCTGAATCTTGATCCTTATAACTTCTGCAATCATTAACAAGGGACTCAAGTTCTCTCTTGTATTCAAGAAAATAAGAATGAGATAATATCTAACACTCCATGTTGAGTTGAAAACGACAAGATAATTAATGTAACTTATCAAACTTTGAACATCTTTGTCTTCAAAGGATATGTAATAGTTACTATGATGATTTATGATATGCTTAATGGGTTGAATTGTGTCCTTCTAACATACCTGTCCAGATTTTAATCCCTAAACCTGCATTTGTGATCTTATTTAGAAACAACCTTTGCAGATAAAGTTAAGGTTCATACTAAAATTAATGTGACTCTTACACAAACCTGAAACACTTGCTGCAGAAGGTCAAGGACTTCAGCCTCCTATATGGATTGAAGCTCAACATCAAGAAAACAAAGATTCTCACCACCAGGCCAATTGGCAGCATCAGTATGGATGGTGAAGAGATTGAGATAGTTAACAGTTTTAGTTTACTTGGCTCCACAGTCAACACTCTTGGTAAAAGCAGCCAAGAAATCAAGAGATTAATTGGGTTGGGAAAGTCAGCTGTGAGGGCCCTCTCCAGAGTACTGAAGAGCAATGACGTCAGGCTGGAAACTAAGGTGTGCCTGATCCAGGCTATATTCTTGCAATTACATGCTATGCATCAAAGAGTTGGACAGTGAACAGGGATGATAGAAAGAGAATTGATGCCTTTGAGCTGTGGTGCTGGAGAAGAGTGCTGAATATACCATGGACTGCTAGGAGAACATACAGGTTTGTCCTGGAAAAGGTGAAGCCAGAGTGCTCCTTGGAGCCAAGGATTCTGAAGCTTCGTCTGACATACTTTGGGTATGTTGCAGGGAGGGACTGGTTCTTGGAGAGGGACATCATGTTTGGCGGGGTGGAGGGGCGGCACAGAAAAGGAAGACATTCGATGAGATGGATGGATTCTGTGACTGGAGTGGTGGGAGTGAATGTGTTTGAGATGCCTAGGTTGGCACAGGATAGAAAAACTTTTAGAGCTCTTGTAGATAGGGTTGCAATGAGTCGCAAGCGACTGGATGGCACATAACACCACCACTACCACCACCACCACAATATTATTCATGTTCTTATAAGAGAAATTTGTGAGATTTGCCATGTGGTGATACAGAGTAAAAGACATTGAGAAGACAAGGATAGCTATTGAAGTAATTCTTCAATGAGCAAAACAACACTTGCAACAACTAGAAAGTGGAAAAAATAAAGAAGTATTCTCCTGAAGTGTGCAGGCGAATTATGATCCCAATGGCAAACTGATTTTGGATTTCTATTCTCAGAATTTTGGTTCTCAGAATTTTTGTGTGAATAAATGACTTTTGTTTTAAAGTACCAAGTTTATTATTGTTTATTATGGCAATTTTAGAAATTCAATACAAAATTATTAAATCGTACTACTAACCCTTAACCAGACGGATTGACACAATGACTGCCATAATGTGCTAAAGTATGTCAGAAATGGTGATGATGACACAGGAGAGGAGAGAGTTTAGATCTATGGTTCATGGGATAGCTATGAGGTGTACTTGACTCCACAGCATCTAACAGCAATAACAACAGCACTGTCAGGAAGAAATAGGATATATAATTATTGAAAATAAATGTTGGTATGTCTAAACTTAAAAATATATTCTGCATCATAAGTGACTCATAATTTGAGGACTACCCAAGTCATGATATCCAAGTGCTTCGTAGAACAATAAGTGATATTTATTTTTAGGCACGAATTTCCAGAGTAGCAGGTATAGATGTAAATGGTTGTTCTTTATTCTCTGAATCTTTCTCCACAGAGTCAAGATTTGCTGATTGTATGAATATTAGAGCTAGTCTAGGCCTCATACATCAATATTCTCACAGAGAGTGAAGCAATGCTCACAAATTTAGTTGATTCTCTCCTCCCATCATGTTCTGCCTGGTGGCCTAGTGGTAAGAAACCACATGACAATCCTGAAGGTATGTGATTCAAATCCATCAGCTGCTACAAAGGGAACAGTCTCCTCTCATGTGATTAATGGACTCTGAAAACACACTGGAGGGTCAGCTATGAATAAATTCCAACTCAATGGTACACAATAGCAATGTTCTAGTTGCATCTACCTGAACTCGTTTCCTACCAACCTTCCTTGCTTTGCTTATTCACATTTATTCTTTAGGATATTTACATTTTATTCTCAATATAGTGAGACCATGTTTTAGTTGAATATTTATCATGATAAATTTTAAATCATTGTATTATTTTTTATATCTACCCTTATGTTGAAAGTGCCTTGAAAACAGAGACATCTATTCTTAAATAATGCACTGTGTAAGGTCTGATTTCGCTATGAGTTGCCTGTGACTCGACGGCACTTAACAACAACAACAACAATAGGAACAGAATTATAAGCTGGGGATACAGAAATTAATGATACTGTATGTTCCTCTGCTACTATGAGTTGGTGTAATAATGGCATAAAATTTTATTTGGAATTGAGGTTCAGGAACGATTTCCCTTTCTCATTATTTAAGGCACTTCTTAAAGATAAAAATGGACCCTCCAAGTGAATAGGATGGAGAAAAATAAAGATTCATGGAGATTCTCAATGGGGAAAAAGAGTTGGCAAATTGAAGAAACAGCAATAATTAATTTCTCTGCAGCAGTATGAGGAAAAGGAATACTGAATCCTGGCAAAGCTTGGTGATGTAATCAAAACAAAACCAAGCAGGTACTTATAGATAATGTTAAAGATTAAATAAACTTCGCAGTATATTTTTTAGAAAGCTGTAAATTGCACAGATTTCTCATCTTTCTCTTGCATAGCTGCTCATGGATTTAAATTGCCAAAGAAACAAGGGACCTTTGGTTTAGCAGCACAGCTCTTTTCAAACTATGCCACCAGAGTTCCAAAGCTAGGAGCAAAATAAAAGGAAATATTCTTACAAAACACAAAACAAACAAAAAAAAAGAGGGAGTATTAACTGCAAAATTCTGATGAGGATTATAAAGGATAAAATGGAAAGGAACTATTAGAAATAGGAGCATGGAAGATATAAGAACTTCATCAAAAGCAATTTAATTTTAGTGATATAACTGTGTTGAAAATTGGCTTTTACGGTTTTAGGGCTGAAAGAAAATCAACACAAGTAGACAACACATAAAAAATAATCTGTCAAAAATCCTGATCTCTTAGAGAAGTAGAATGAGAGCTGGATCTGGATTAAGGGCCAAAAAGGACAATTTTTCAAAAAGTAGGTGACATGTGTCTAGACCATTGTATAGATGTTTGATATTTCTCTCCATTGATAGTCCAACAATGTAATATTAAAGCTTAAATGTCAAAATAAAATTTCATATCCAATTAAATTGAATTCTGGGTCCATTCATTTATTATGACTTGTGATAATATATTTTCTGGATTTTTACCTCTAATCTTAAAGCATAAACTTTAAGAGCTGTTTCACATTTTTTGTATCTACAACACAAAGTCTGTTCTGTTAGGTATTATTATTTTATAAAGCTAAATATAGGAAGTACATTTTTCCAGTAAGAATCCTGAAGTGTTATTCTTCTAAAAGTTTACTGCTGTGTCAACATTTGTGTATTTGTGTTGTAGAAATGTTTTCTGCCTTGAAGCTAGTATTCCAAAGCAGTTTAATTATTAAAGATATGCAATCCATGTATTTTAATAGTTTATAAATTTTTTTTCTTATGTAAAGGGAAAGCAAAAACTTTAAATTAATTAATTATAAATTATTCTGTTTTACATGTAGTTCATATGAAGAAGTAACACTTTACAAAACTAAAAGCTATTCTTTTTGTACGTTAGTAGCACTTGGCCATAATTTTCAGCATCATATACAAGATCAATCAGAAGGGAGTAATGAGTTTCACAAACAAGACAAAGACCTCAAATACTCCACTGATTTTCCCTAGAAAGTGAGAAAAACAATTTTTCCCTTACTTCTCTTTCATGTGTTTTCATCATAAAAAACTCAATTTTCTAAACAAAATTGTGCATCTCAGTGGGAGGAGCTGAAGGTCAATATGTCACTGAAACTGCTGTAAAATTTCTGGGGTTCTGGTTGATGGAACAGTGAAGGAAATAAAGATAGAGGGGGGAAAAGAATCTTTTTCATACTAGCAAACTCACCAATGTTTCTCAGCACTGGAAATAAAGCCATCATATCTACTGGTTTCATGTAACTTGTTTATTTAATTTATCAGTCAGTGTATTTATGTTTTCATTGTTCGAAGGAGGTAGGTTCAGTTCCTTCTTGGATCAACAGTGTTTGACAGCCCGATAATCAGGCTTAGAGGCTACTGAATACTATCTAAGGGGCAAGACGACACTTTCTATTTTGTTTTTCTTCTGCTCAAAATACTGTCGCAAATGTAGCTAAAAACCCTGAAGCTTTCTCAAGTCACACCTCACAGAGCTTCAATTGAATATTTTTTTAAATATACTCAACTGCAGATAAACAGTGTAAAATCACTTTCTATAATTTTAACTGAAGTCTGTTCTTAGTGAAGACCCACATGAGAATTGAAAGATGACCTTTCAGACATAGACCAAAAATTCTATCCAGAGGTCAAAGCTCAAGCACACTACTGTGTACAACCTTTGATGCTCAAATAGCTCCTTTCCAAGCCTCCTCATATCACTGACAAATAAGAGAGAGAATATCATAGATGACTATAGTTAATTAAAAGCTATTTAAAACAAGATGATTTTCCTTTCCCAAGATTCTGGAAATTTCTTTTATGGAAATTTGAAATTCATTAATTGTTTCATAGATTCCTCGGGGCACTTTCTGCCAAGCTTTGCAACTTTTCTCTGATGAAGGCTTCTTTCCATCAGTCCCCGGCAAATCCCAGTGTACCACTTAAGAAGACTTTTGCCTGAATAGTATAACCTCCCAGTTCCCAAAGAACCAATTTTATTTCAGATAGGCCCCATAGGGAGACATATTTGCACAAAAAGCATGTTGGAAGGGTGAACTGTTTTATGAGGCTTATGTAATCAAATTTCTCATTATAATTATCTATTCTTATGTGACTACTCAAGGCTGGAACCACACAGTCTTCTTGCCTCCTAGAATAATATTAAACAGAAAAGTTACTCAGGTTAAAAACTGTCCACATGCAAAAATTTAGGAAAAAAATTTAAATTTTTATTCATGTTGCATTTTAATTCAATTTCTATAGGTGTGATCCCCATAACGCTGATTATAGTATTCAAATGATGTAACACTTATTATTCTTTTCCAAATATTCCACCACCACATAAACTCAAATTCCCTCAAATGAAAACTTCCCCTTTTCCTTTCCTTTCTGACAACCACTAATAATGTTTAGTTTTGTGTATTTGCTTATTTCATGTAAATTAGATTCTATATTATTTGCTAATCCATACTGCATTAAAAAGCTGGGATGGAGCGTCCTCAAATTAGCTCTCTATGTTCCCTGTCTAGATTGTTAACCAATTCTATCTCAGTATCACCTCAACTTCAAAAAACCAAAATTCTAACTATTGGATGAGTAGACACCATCATGATTGTTGGAGAAAGGATTGAAAATATCAACGACTTCATCTTATTGAATCCACAATCCATATACTTTGTACTAGCATACAGGGGATCAGGAGACAGATTTCATTGGGGAAGTTGATAGTCAGGAATTGCTGAGGATGATGTCAATTTGGGGAGTAACATGCACTTGATTCAGGACATGGTCTTTTCACTTACTTTGCATCTGACAGATGGAAAATGAATAAGAACGTCAGAAGAACATAAGGACGCCTTTGAACTTTAATACTAAAGAAGAGTACTGAATATCAGATAGATTGCCAAAAGAACAGATATACCTTCAAGAATGTACAGCCAGTGTGCTTCCTGGAGGCAAAGATGTCAAAGCTTCATCTTATACTTTGGGCATGTTGTTAGGAGAAGCTCCATGGTCTTTGGAGAGGATCATCATACTTTTAAAGGTGCAAAGTTGGCAAAAAAGAAAACACTCTCAACCAGACGGATTGACACAATGACTGCTGCAATGGGTTTTAGTTTGCCAGATATGATGAGGATAAGGTGGGAGGGAGTTCAGATCTGTTGTTTATAGGTCACCATGAGTCATACTTGATTTAAAGTCACCTAACAGCAAGAATCACATCTCAAACTGGCTGCAAGGAGTATATCATGTTACTGAATAGATCCTTCAGGTTTTTACTATCCATTTCTTATCTTTAAACACTTATAAACTCAGTTCATCACCCAAGCATCTCATTTGCCATCTGGAAGCCTATGGTTTCAGTCTATGCATGCTTTTAATTCATTAATAAATAGTTGTTAAGAGAGTAAATGGGAAGTTCACTCTGTCATCTTGGAATTCCTCACTCCACTTCTTTTTCTATTCACATTTTTCTAAGGATATTGCATATATAATACATTCTTTTTGTTTTACATACCTGTGGTGAAAAATTTAGAAACTGAACCTCAAATTTATGAGTATATCTGTAATGTGAAAATCTTTTTTTCCTGACAGAGAATGGAGAGATAAATTAAGCACTCTGTGCCTTAAGAGTTCACCCTAAAAAGATGAGGCAATTTCTTAACCACAATCATCGTATATAGAAAGGTTGTTGTTGTTGTTGTTGTTATGTGCCGTCGAGTCGCCTGCGACTCATAGCGACCCTATGTACAACAGCCCTAAACTCCACTCTGTCCTGTGCCAATCGCACTGTCTCTGACACTCCAATCCCAATTATCCCAGTCACTGAATCAATCCACCTCATAGAGGGCATTCCTCTCCTGCGCTGTCCCTCCACCTTCCCAAGCATGACGTCCCTCTCTAAGGACAGGTCTCTCCTCACAACATGTCCAAAGTATCTTAGACGGAGCCTCAGAGTCCTTGCCTCCAAGGAGCCACCCAGTTTAACCCTTTCCAGGACAAATCTGTTTGTTTTCCTAGCAGTCCATGGTATTCTCAATACTTTTCTCCAGTACCATAGCTCAAAGGCATCAATTCACCTTCTATTCTCCTTGGTCATTGTCCAACTCTCTGATGCATAACAAGTGATTGCAAAGACCATGGCCTGTATCAGACGCACCTTAGTCTCCAAAGAGATACCATTGCTCTTCAGCACTTTGGAGAGGTCCCTCACAGCAGACTTTCCCATGGCCATGCGCCTTTTAATATCCTGGCTGCTGGTGCCAAGACTGTTGATTATGGAGCCAAGCAAACTAAAGCTGTGTACAATCTCAATCTCTTCACGATCCATCCTGATGCTGCCAATTGGTCCAGTGGTGAGAATCTTTGTCTTCTTGACATTGAGCCTCAATCCATACTGTAGGCTGCCGTCCTTGACATTCTGCAGCAGGTGCTTCAGGTCCTCTTCAGTTTCAGCAAGCAGGGTTGTGTCATCCGCATGATGCAGATTGTTGATATATTATCCACCAATCTTGACCCCACATTTCTCCTCATAAAGCCCAGCCTCCCGGATAATCTGTTCTGCATATAGGTTGAAAAGGTATGGAGACAGGATGCATCCCTGGCGTACACCCTTCCCAATTTTGAACCATGCAGTGTTCCCTTGCTCTGTTCTGACGACTGCCTCCTGGTCCAAGTAGTATAAGTTTCGCATTAGAACGATCAAGTGTTCTGGGATTCCCATTCTTCTCAGAGTCAGCCACAGTTTGTTATGATCTACACAGTGAAATGCGTTTGCATAGTCAATGAAACACAGATAGACATTCCTCTGGTATTCCCTGCTTTCAGCCAAGATCCATCTAACATCAGCTACAATATCTCTAGTACCACGACCTCTTCTGAAACCAGCCTGGACTTCTGGTAGTTCTCTGTTGATGTGCTGTTCCAGTCGTTTTTGGATAATCTTCAGTAAAATCTTGCTTGCATGTGAAATCAGTGAAATTGTTCTGTAGTTTCCACATTCTGTTGGGTCACCTTTCTTTGGGATAGGAACAAATATCGATCTCTTCCAGTCAGTTGGCCAAGTGGGCGTTCTCCAGATTTCTTGGCACAACTTGGTCAGCACGTACAGGGCAGCATCTGTTAACTGAAAAATGTCAATTTGTATACCATCTATACCTGGAGCCTTATTTTTTGCCATTTCCTTCAAAGCAACCTGAACTTCTTCTTTCATCACCATAGGCTCTTGCTTATATGTTGTTTCATGAAATTCTTCTGTGTCTTCCAATTCCTTTCGATACAGTGACTCAGTATATTCCTTCCATCTTCTTTTAATACTTCCTGGATCATTTAACGTTCTGCCGAAAGCATCCTTGATTATAGCAACTCGAGGTTTGAATTTGTTCTTCAGTTCCTTGAGCTTAAGATATGCTGAGCGAGTTTGGACCTTTTGATTTTCTGACTCCAACTCCTTCTTGCACATTTCATTGTTATATTTTGCTTTGTCATTCCGTGCTGCCTTTTGAAATCTTCTATTCAACTCTTTAGTATCTTGAATTCTTCCGTGTGCTTTGGCTTCTCTGCGCTCCAGTGCAATTTTCAGAGTCTCCTCTGATATCCATTTTGGTCTTTTCTTCCTCTTCTGTCTTGGCAATGACCGTTTGCACTCTTCCTGGATGATACCCTTGATATCCTCCCACAACTCCTCTGGCCTTCGCTCATTAGTGTTCAAAGCCTCAGACCTGTTCCTGAGATGGTTCTGAAATTCAGGTGGGATAGACTCAAAATCATATTTTGGTTGCCTTGGATTTGGATTAATTTTCCTCAGCTTTAGCTTGAATTTGCATATGAGTAGTTGGTGGTCTGTTCCACAATCAGCTCCTGGACTAGTTTTCACAGCTGATGTCGAGTTTCTCCAGTGGTTCTTTCCACATATGTAATCAATGTGATTCTTATGCATACCATCAGGTGAAATCCAGGTATATAACCTGCGTTTATACCTCTTTAAAAATGTATTTGCTATGACTAAGTCATTGATTGTGCAACCATTTTTTAAATTTTTCTAGTATGAGAGACATAAATCAAGGCATGTGAGGATGTGAAGATAGAGTTTAAGTGCAAAGGTTAGAAAATTATTGATGAGTCTGGGCAAAAAAAAGATGAGAAACTTTAAAAAAAGGTAGAGCATTGTGGAATACAAGCTTATTGTAAATTTCATGGAAAACAGTATTGTCAAATATATTCATTTTTTTCACTTTCTTGACATTTTGTGTGAATTTGAGCTAGAACTTTCAACTCATGTTCAAATCTATTTATATCTATCTATCTATCTATCTATCTATCTATCTATCTATCTATCATCTATCTATCTATCTTCTATCATCTATCTATCTTTTCCCCTTATTTTTCATCTCCCTTCCATATGGATTGAAGCTCAACATCAAGAAGAGAAAGATTCTCAACACTGGGTCAGTTGGAAGCACAAGGATAGATGGAGAAAAAATTGAGGTTGTTAACATTTACAGCTTGCTTGGCTCCACAATCAGCACTCTTGGTACCAGCAGCCAGGAAATTAAAAGACAAATTAGAAAAAGGAGGGAGAGAACTGTTTAAAAGGGATTTATGAATGGGTATTCTTGTCATTATAGAAGTCCAGAACGAAGGCTGCATAGTGGAGTGAACTTGGGGGGAGGAATTACATAACAATGAAAGAGTTTTTGACTTTTTTCTTTTCTTTTCAAGAATAAGATTGAATTGGGGGGGGTGGGCAGGGAGAAAAGTGCAACAATGAATGACTGGAAGCCCTAAGTCTCTGTAAACTTTCATTAACATTAATAATAATAAAAAGGTTTTAAAAAGCAAAAAAAAAAGATTAATTAAATTGGGAAAATCTGCTGTCAGAGTCCTCTCCAAAGTACTGAAAAGCAATGATGTCAGTCTAGAGACTAAGGTGCACCTGATCCAGGCCATGGTCTTTGCAATTATTTTCTGTGCTTTGGAAAGCTGGACAATGACTAGAGATGATAGAGAATTGATGCTTTTGAGCTGTGGTGATGGAGAAGAGTACTGAATATATTATGGACTGCTAGGAGACAAATAGATTTGCCCCAGAGAGGGTGTGACCAGGCTGCTCCTTAGAGGCAAGGATTCTGAAGCTTTCTGACATTTTTTTGATGTGTTGCAAGGCAGGATCAGCCTCTGGAAAGGGACGTCTTGCTTGGGAGGTTAAGGCACAGTGCAAGAAAGGAAAACTCTTGATGAGCTATATTGATTCAGTGACTGGGGTAATGAGGATAGGTGTGTCAGAGACAATAAGATTGGCACAGGATAGAGCAAGATTTGGGCCTATTGTATATTGGGTCAGTCTGAATCATAGGTGACTTGATGGAACATAGCAACAACAACAACACTCCTTTTCTAGATTAATAGCATCATTATCTACTCTACTACATCAGTAAGAAATGTCAAAGCTGTCATCTACTTTATCTTGTCTCATCTTAAAAGTATCATTCATAATCAAGATTCTTCTCCATCAGATTAGGTATATCCATCTATTCAACTTTATTGTCTCTGTCCAATTTTCAATTTAAATACTTTTGAACTTTTAACTACTCTTTATACTACTTTCTAGCAGCCAGCATCCTTTCCAACTTCTACTGCAATCAGAATTACTTTCTATGACCCTAGTTAAATGTGATCTTCAAATTAAGCCTTTAAGTTAACAAACTAACTGTTGATTGCTTTGTCATGTAGAACATTAACATATTTTATTTTCTGAGAATGGGTCCATGAGAGACTGACATATTTTAGTTATTCTTTGTACAATTGCCATTGCTTCGATTCTTGAAATTTAGTGTCAACTATTGTTATTACAAGGTTATGCACCATCGAGTCGCCTGCAAGTTGTAGAGACCCTATAAACAACAGCCATGAACTTCAATTACTGTGTCAATTCTTCAATCCAGGGTCTTCCTAGACAGGTAAGCACTTTCAAGTTGGCATCTACTAGTTGAAAAATGTCAATGAATATGCCATCTATTCCAGGGGTATTATGCTTTGGCAGTTTCTTCAGCAAAGCTTGAACTTCTTTCTTCATATGGTATTTTCTTAAATTTTTTAGTGTGACCTAGTTCTTGGTAGTGTGACTCCGTATGTTTGTTCCATCTTCTTTTAATGCTTCCTGAATCTTTCAAGGTTTTGCCCATGGCATTCTTTCAGTATTGCAACTTGAGGCTTGATTTTTTTTTTTAATTCTTTTAGCTTGAGAAATTCTGGGCTGGTTCTTCTCTCTTTATTCTCTGACCCCAGATCTTTACACATTTTGTTATAATATGTGTTTCATTGAGTTGTCCTTGGAAATCTTCCGTTCATCTCTTTTAACTCAACATCTCTTCCTGTTATTTTGAATTCTCTGTGCTTTGGGCAGAATATTAAGTGATCCAGGAAGTACTAAAAGAAGATGGAAGGAATATACTGAGTCATTAAATAGAAAGGAATTGACAGATACAGAAGAATTTCATGAAATAACATGTGAGCAAGAGCCTATGGTGATGAAGGAAGAAGTTCAAGCTGCTTTGAAAGAAATAGCAAATAATAAGGCCCCAGGAATAGATGGTATACCAATTGAAGTATTTCAGATAACAGATGTTACCCTGGATGTGCTTACCAAGTTGTGTCAAGAAATCTGGAGAACAACCACTTGGCCAACTGATTATAAGAGATCTATATTTGTTCCCATTCCAAAGAAAGGTGACCCAGCTGAGTGTGGAAACTACAGAACAGTGTCATTGATTTCACATGCAAGCAAGATTCTACTGAAGATTATTCAAAAACGATTAGAACAGCACATCAGCAGAGAATTGCCGGAAGTCCAGGCTGGGTTTAGAAGGGGTCGTGGTACTAGGAATATTGTTGCTGATGTTAGATGGATCTTGGCTGAAAGCAGAGAATACCAGAAGAATGTCTATCTGTGTTTCATTGATTATGCAAAGGCATTTGACTGCATGGATCATAACAAACTGTGGCTGACTCTGAGAAGAATGGGAATCCCAGAACATTTAATTCGGCTAATGCGAAACCTATACTTGGACCAAGAGGCAGTAGTCAGAACAGAGCAGGGTAACACTCCATGGTTCAAAATTGGGAAGGGTGTACGCCAGGGATGCATCCTATCTCCATACCTTTACAAAATGTATGCAGAGCAGATTATCTGAGAGGCTGGGCTCTATGAGGAGAATTGTGGCATCAGGATTGGTGGAAGATCTGTTAACAATCTGCGTTATGCAGATGACACAACCTTGCTTGCTGAAACTGAGGAGGACCTCATGCACTTGCTGTGAAGGGTCAAGGACTGCAGCCTTCAGTATGGACTGAGGCTCAATGTCAAGAAGACAAAGATTCTCACCACTGGACCAATTGGCAGTGTCACGATGGATGGCGAAGAGATTGAGATTGTTCACAGCTTCAGTTTGCTCAGCTTCACGGTCAACACTCTTGGTACCAGTAGCCAGGAAATCAAAAAACGTATTGCCATGGGAAACTCTGCTGTTAGGGACCTCTCTAAAGTACTCAAGAGCAACGGTGTCTCTCTGGAGACTGAGGTGCACCTGATACAGGCCATGGTATTTGCAATCACTTGTTATGCATCGGAGAGTTGGACAATGACTAGGGAGGACAGAAGGAGAGTGGATGCTTTTGAGCTGTGGTGCTGGGAAGAGTACTGAATGTACCATGGACTGCCAGGAAAACAAACAGATTTGTCTTGGAGAGGATTAAACCAAGCTACTCCTTGGAGGCAAGGATTCTGGGGCTTCGTCTGACATACTTTGGACATGTTGCAAGAGGGACGGGTCCTTGGAGAGGGACATCATGCTTGGGACGGTGGAGGGACAGCGCAGGAGGGGAAGACCCTCTATGAGATGGATTGATTTGGTGACTGGGGTAATCGGGATGGGTGTGTCAGAGGCAGTTCCGTTGTCGCAGGATAGAGCAGGGTTTAGGGCTGTTGTACATAGGGTCGCTATGAGTCGCAAATGACTCGACGGCACATATCAACAACAACAACATGCTCTTATGAAATTTTCATAGCTTCTTTTGATATACATTTTGGCTTTTGTGTTTTTCCTCTGTCTTTGTAATGACCTTTTGATCTCTTCATGGATGATATCCTTCATTTCATTCCACAGCTTCTCTGGTTTTTGATCATTGGTGATTAATACCTCACATCTGTTCTTAAGATGATTTTTTTAATTCAGGTGGATTTGACTCATTATTACATTTTGCTTCTTATGGATTTGTCTTCATCTTCAGATTTAAACTTTTTTATTCTTTAATTTGAACTTGCAAATGAATAATAATATAACAATGACCTGCTCCACATCTAGCACTTGGTCTGATTCTGACTCTTGATATTGAGCTTTTTCAACCTAAGTCTATGTGTAAAGCTATGTTTTGTGGTTTTTTAAAAAGTATTTACTATGAATAAGTTACTGAATGTACAAAATTCAATCAGTCACTTTCCCAACCTCATTTCTGTCACATAGTCCATACTTTCCAACAATCATTCTTTCTCATTGTTTCCAATTTTTCCATTCCAATAATTAATGCGTCAATTTCTGACTATAAAAGTTGGTAGAAATTCCCAATTTCCTTCTCTTTGGCTTTAGTTGTTGGTGTATATATTTGAACATAGTGCTGTTGACAGGTCTGCCATACATATGTATTGATATACTCCCATCCCTCACAATACTGCAGTTCAGGATAGACTTTTAAATTGTCCATTTCATTATGAATATAACACTCTTCTTCCTTAGTTTTTCATTTCCAACTAGTAGATCATGTAATCCTCTGATTCAAAATGGCCGTACCAGTTAGTTTCAATTCACTAATGCCTAGAATGTCAAGCTTCATGTGTTCCATTTCATTTTTTATAACTTCCGGTTTTCCTGCATTTCTGATTTGTACATTACATGTTCCAAAACTGTTCATTGAAAATTGGGAAGAGGTGTATCCTTTCTCCATATCTATTTGTCTTTATGATGAACAAATATTCTTGAAGCCAGACTATATGATGAAGAATGTTATCAAAATAAGAGAAAGACTCATTAACAATCTACACTACATAGATGACAATACTTTGCTTGCTGAAAGTGGACTTGAGGTGCTTTTTGTAGAAGATCAAAGACTATAGTATTCAATATGGATTACATCTTAACTTCAGGAAGACAAAGGGCCAGTGGGCAATATCATAGTAGTTGGAGAAAAGATTGAAAATTAATGATTTCTTCTTACTTGGATCCACAATCAACAACCATGGTGTAAGCAATCTGGAGATAAAAGGCATATTGCTTTGGGTCAATCTGCTGCCAGTGATCTCTCCAAAATTCTGATGAGCAGTGATGTCAGTTTGAAGACTAAGGTGCATCTGATTCAGGCCATGAGCTTTTCAATAACTTGCGATGCTTTTAAGAACTGGGCAATGAATAAAGATAACAGAAAAAGAATTAATACCTTTGAATTGTGATATTGGGGAAGAATAATGAATATCACATGAACCGCCAAATGAAAGAACAAGTATGTTTTAGAAAAGGTGCAGCTGGAGTGCCCCTTGGAGGCAAGAATGACAAAGCTTTGTGCTTCATAGTTTGGACGTGTCGCTAGGAGAGCCCTTGGAAGGGTGAGGGGTCAGCAAAAGGGATGAAAACCTCCATTGACATGGATTAACATGGTGACTGCAGCAATGAGCTCAGGTGTGCCAGAGACGGCGAATATGGCAGGATAGGACAGGATTCAGGTCTGCTACCCATAGAATTGCCACAAGTAGTACTCAACTCGATGGCAGCTGACAAGGACAACAACCCAATTGTTAATGCCTATTTAATAGCAATTATTGTCAAGATTTTCAATTTAGATAAAAAGTCTAAGTGAAAATAAAAAATTGTGACAGTGCACACAAGAGGCTAAAAGATGTGTAAACTGTAGTATTTCATTTCAACTCACTTAGGGGGTAAAAAACAGGTAGATACAATTAAAAAAAAATAGAAGCAGCAACTTTCCTCTCCTCTGAAAGATCCAAGAGTTAAAGTCTAAATTTTTTTCTCATTTTTATTTTTATTTTATATTGGTTTGCATACAATATTTGTATACAATTTGTATCATTCAGGTACATTGCATTTCACACATTCCTACTACCACATTGTTGTCTCAAATGATCACTCCTGCACATTGTGTTTTTTTAATTTTTTTTATATAGATTTACACACAAAATTCACAAAGTTTGCATACATTGCTATTCACACAGGATCTTTCCCTTTTCCTTTACATACTCATCCCTTCACTCATCAAATTGTGTGACCTCCCCTTAAAACTTTGTACTTGTTCTACAATAATGGTCTTACATAGTATTTGTTCTTAGGAGACTGAGTTCACTTACCATAATGCTCTCCAGTCCCTCCCATGTTAGGTAGTAATTTATAGCTCCTGTGTGCTGCAGAGCATTCCATAGTGTGAATGTACCATAATTTCTCAATCTATACCAGTTTACCTCAGTAGCAGTAGCAAAGTGTAGCAGGGCAGCAAGTATTAAATGTTGGCGAGGTTGTGGAGAGACAGGAGCTCTTTTTTTCTTTTTTTAAAATTTTATTATTAATTTCAGTAAAAATTTACAGAGACATTGGATTTCCATTCACTCATTGTTGCACTTTTCTCCCCTCCCAACCCTCCCCCCTAGTACGCTACCCTCTTCTAAGTTATATAAAGATCAGAATGGATACAAACACAGACAGGGAGAAAACAAATGTCAAGGAACACTAGTGAATCCCAAGGGTTACCTAAACTCTCCAGCAGACACCAGAAACTAAGAGAGACTCTTTTAAAACGAATGCACAGGTCTAAGACTTTTAGCCTCCAGAACATGGAACAATTTTTGATACTGTAAACTCCCCACTTGTGAAATTCTGTTAGACTAGCATTAACTAATTAAGACAGACCTGAAAGTTCACACCTAAGATTCAATCCTGGAGCTGAATTTCTTACTGACTTCCTACATAAGGCAAATTGTTGATTCTTCCTCCAATCCTGTTGCCACATTTCTCCTCATAGAGCCCAGCCTCCCGGATAACCTGTTCTGCGTAAAGATTGAAAAGGTATGGATACCACTATAGGTTTTTAAATTATTCAAAAAAGAAGATTAAACTTGCTTTTACCCTAAGAAAGTGTTACATTTAGAATAGAAAACGAAAGGATGTTTTTTTTTAATATTAGTGAATAATTTAAGAACATGAGAAACAAATGTGGAACATGAAAATTCTCGATTCTACAATGCATGTGCAGGGGTGGGTGACAGGGCAGAGTGTAGGACTGTTGTAAATAGGGTCGTTATGAGTCGCAGGTGACTTGATGGCACATAACAACAACAGCAACAATAACAACAACAACATAGTGGTATTTATTTGTTTGCACAAATGGAAATCTAATGTTCTAGGCAATATTTGTTTAGTATTTAAAAACTTTATTATTTTGCATTGAACAATGTTACCCAAAAAAGTATGCTGATGTTCGAATTCCTGTGCCTATGACTATGACCTTTTTTGAAAATGTTTTCTTCTATTAGATTAACGAGATCATACAAAATCAGAGAGAATTCAAAACAATCTTCTCTGAGTGAGTGCTATAAAAAAGAGCATACTAGTAGAGACATACACCCAGAAAGAGAGACAAGAAATGGTCTTTTTGAATAGACAGAGTATAACATTGCTGTCATCTTGAATTCAGATTCCTAGTTCGAGAAGTGTAAATGATTGCTAACAGAAAGGTGCGTGGTTAGAACCTATCAACCTACCCCAAGAGAGATTCACATTAAAAACTATCAGGCAAGAAAACTCTCCTGGACAGTTCTACTCTATACATTGGTTCCTTGGAGTTGAAAGTGACTCAGATAAACCTACAAATAATAACAATACAGACAAGAAAAACAAAACGAAGCAACAACATTGCCATTGAGACTGCTAAGAGAACAAACATGTCTAACCTGGAGAGGGTGAAACCAGGCTGCTGTTTGGAGGGAAGGACTTTGAAACTCTGTCTCACATACTTTGGACATGTTGCCAGGAGAAACCAGTCCTTGGAGAAGAATATCATGTTTGGAAGAGTGGAGGGACAGCACAAAAGAGGAAGACCCTGAGTGAGATGGGTTGTCAGTGATGGGGTAAAGGAGTAGGTGTGTTGGAGATGATGAAATTGGCTCAAGATAGAGCAGGATTCAGACCTGTTGTACATGAGGTCATTATGAGTTGCAAACAACTTAAGGGTACATAACAACAACAATATTTTACTGAAAGCAACTTGCACAAAAAGACAGAATGAGATGACACCAAAGGGTTCCTAAGGTTGAAATCTTTACAGAAGCAGACCACTGCACTTCAACTAGTAGAACTATTGTGGGTTCAAAGCTTTTGATTACAAGTCTACTGCTAAACCAGTGAGCAAACAGGGCTGCTTAAAACAGTAAATTCTAAAATTGTCAGATAATAAACCCTTCTTCTTTAAAGTCAATTATTTGTGACTTTTAAAAATAGCAATCATAGCTAAGTAAGACAATGGAATATCTATTAAAACTACAAATTTATGATTTAGTAATTAAATCTATTTACATGTACTGATAGTTCAACATTTACTTCCAAGGGGTCAAATCCAACTTGTAGGGATCTTCTATTCCATTTTCAGAGCTATAAATTGTAATGAAAGGAGCTTGCTCATCTCTCTTCCTCAAAGGAGGTAATGAATTTTAACTTCTGAAGAGATGTGCCTTGGGTTAGCTGTGAAACATGACCTATGGATTATGTAACAGGTTATAGACTGTATTGTCAGAGCTCATTTACATGTACTGCTTAATTGTAAAATATTTATGATTAATCAGTAAAGAGATAAGAGAACAATTAAATTTATTCATTAGTATACTATCTTTGAGCCACTGGATTTCCTTTACTAGGATTTTTACTGAAACAATGCAATCCAAATAAATTGTGATTTTTTTTTTTCTTTTAAAACTCATCAGTGCATGGACTGGTAGAAAATATCAACTATTGATTTTTGTAGAAGGACTATAATTGCATTTATATCAGTTATGTTTCTTGCAATTAAAGAGTAGTTTAAATAGAAAAATGTTGAAGCATTTTAATTCACATGGAAAAACAAACATGGGGTTAGTCTATCTGGTCTAAAACACCTTCTCATTGCAAGATGTTTGGGAAGTAGTTCACATCTCTGTTTGGTAAATAATAAATTGAAGTCTTTTCCTTCATACATGAAGAGAGTTTTTAATAATTCAGAACCTATTGATAAAAAATCAAGGAGCTCTTGTGGCCTAGTGGCAAGATGCTGCACTGCAATCCTGAAGGAACATGGTTCAAGGTCACCAGCTGCTCCAGGGGAGGATGGGCAATCTCCTTCCATGGGATTAAATGCCTTTGAAAACTGTCAGAGGGTCAGCTATAGGTCGGCTCAGACTCTATGGTACACAACAACAACTGACAAAATTCCATGTATATGTTATAACTTAACAGAGTGTGTAGTATATGAAGGCAATAAAGAAATAGAGCTATCCAAATTGTGCTTGTACTTAGATAATTGGATTAAAAAAATAATGGTTTTGATTTTTCTACCATTCCATGAGAAAACATTATGGAAGCTTAAAGATGAGGGTAACCTTTTCTCATAGTACATTGTGTTACTCATTGAAGAAACATTTCTAAGAAGGGTACAAAACTCTTTTAGATGTTGATGTGGCTTGCTTTCAATTTAGATCTCACACATTGTTATTCTATATACAGCAAAATGAAACCTTGCTTGATCCTCACAATCTCTGCTTTGCTTTAGCCTACTATTAGAGTCACTCTGCCCATCTGTCTCCTTGAGGATCTTCCTGCTTTTTTATCTGACTCTATATTTTACTAAGCACAATGCTTTTCTCCACATGTATGCTCAAAATATGTGAGGCAATGTCTTTCCATTCTGTACTTCTTCTGAAACGAATGTTTTCATTCTTTTGGCCATTTATGGCACAGTCAATATTATGGGCCAACGTTACAATTCAAAGACATCAATTATTCTTTAATCTTCCTAATTTATTGTTCAATTTGCATATGCATGTATAGCAATTGAAGTCAAGGTTTTTTATTATATAACACATTGCTGCAAATGACTGCAAATTTGTTTCTGAATATGGTCGTCAATTTAAAAAGTGTGCAGCAATGCATTAAACTGACATCTTTGCTCTTTAGCAATTTAACATCATCCTCAACAGCAGATTTGACCAATGCAATATGCCATTTGATTTGTTAACTACTTTCATGGATTTTTTTTATGGATTCAAGTAAAATTAAATTCTTGACACTTAATCTTTTTTTCTATTTCTCATGATGTTATCTACAGGTCAGATGGAAAGTTTTTTATTTTCTTTGAATTGATATATAATCAGTACTGAAGACTATAGTAATCAAAACCATTCACATTTGAAAAGAAATACCTACTTTTTTATCTGTGAGTTTCCTTACCTTATAACATACCTTGCCATTTAATCTTTTAGTAACATATTTGTCTTTGCAGATATTTATCAAGGATATTTTGATATATTTTTTGTTTTATATTTTTATTTTTTTATTTTATCAACCTTAAGGGAGAAATAATCTTTGCATAAATTCCATTAGCCTAAAATCAAGAGTCAGTATTTAAATGTGTTACATGAATTTGATTTTATAGTAAAAAGACAAGTTATCTGACTCATCACTAACACTCCTGGAGGCTTCCAAGGCTGAAAACACAGGAAGAGATTTCCCATATTTCTCCCCTAGAATTTCTGGTGGATTTAAATTGCTAGAGAGGTGTGGCCTTTGAATTAGCTGTTCAACTCTCTATCAACAATGCTACCACCGCAATACAATTATTGTAATGGAATATTCAAAAGAATGAGAAATTAAAGAACACTGGTTAGCAGACTGAAGACCTCCACACATGGAGCACTCAGAAATGGACAGAAGATTGAACAAATTTGGCAAAGTGTAAACCCAGCCACCTCTGTCCATCACTGACTTCTCTCCATCACCACATAAAGCCTAGAACTAAAATGAATGGAGATATGTTTGAGACTTTGCCTCATCTCTTTGATAGGATGGAAATCAGCCTGACCTATATTAAGAAAACTCTATTTTTGATAAAAGTTTGCCTAAAGAATATGGATCTAGAAAACAAGCTCTAAACAACTCAGTCAAAAATCAAATGTCAATTCTCTCTCAGTAGCAGATGGGAAAAAAAAAATCCAATCACATTGTTTAACCCACACATGTGGTTGAGATTCCAGCACTGCTCTGAGTATGCAGATGATTATAAAACCGTATCCTTAAAAAGATACAGTTTTCAGGGTGTGGATCCAAGCTTCCTTATCTTTCTACTTGCTATGGAATGACGCTCCCTGATTAAGAAGATGTTAATTCTACTAGTTACTTCCAATGAGAGGTTCTAATCATTTTCTTCAAATTCCTTAAGGAATAATTTCTTTCTAGGCTGTTAAAGTTATTGTTGTTGTTGTTTAATGCCGTGGAGTCATAGACGACTCATAGCGACCCTATGAACGAAGAGCCTGAACACTGTTCGTATATAGAGTTTCCAGAGGCAAGCCATTTTGGAAGTGGATGCCGCTCCTGCTTCCAGGCTTGATTAAGTCGGGAAGCTCAGGCCAACACTGTCCACCATGAGTGCCCATTACCATGACTGGCACATCACTGTCATGGGCTTCAGCATCACAGCAACCGCGAGTTACCTCTGTACAGCAACGCACAGACTAGTGCGTAGACTACCACCTAGAAGAATGTTTGACAGGAAGACAATTTGAACCTGGCCGAGGGCCACAGATGACAATCACCCACCTTCGGCTTGGTAGCACAACTTCCTTCACTAGGCCAACTTAGCTCTCTCTTGGTCGTCGTCATTGTTATTGTTGTTTAATGCCGTCGAGTCATAGAAGACTCATTAGCAACCCTATGAACGAACAGCCTGAGCAATTCGGCTTAAGGCTGCCTCCTGGTTCAAACCCTAGGCCCAGGCTGGCTAGCCTAACTCCAGGGACAGAGCAAACCTGCACATCAAACACATTCCCGGAAAAGCAGGCGACTCCAAAGCTTGCCACGATTCCTGCACTCCTCACCACCACGCTCCTGCCTTCTGGCAAGGAGAGCTTCCCAGGAGCCTGTGTTAAAGTTATTAGCATCATGAATATTTTTGAAAATATTTAATGCTTATATATAATAAACCTAGTCTAGATACAGAGAGACAAATGTGTTCAGAGATAGATTTACTACTCCTTACATTTATTCTTGGTAAGAATTTGCTAATTCTTTGAGATTTTTTTTTTTCCACTTGTGGAATGGCTGGGAAATATGATGGGAATAAAATAGTTTCCAAAATAGCAACATTTAAGATTGAAAAAAAAAAGTTTCCTTGCCTGACTGCTCAATCCTACAATATAGTCACGTTTGTGTAAGTTATCACACTTGCCGCAGTTTTTATAATGATGTGTCACATTGAGAAAAAAAAAAAGTCTAACATTGAAATTTAAGACTTCATGTCTTATTTCATTTTTATCTTTCCCTTTTGTGACACAAAAGCAATCAGTATATTTGTCAAGATCAAGTATGTTTTTGTAAAGGCGACTAGACTTTTGAGAGCTAGTATAAACAGACACCAGGACAACTAGCAAAACTGCTTATTGTTGTCTTTTAATGATGTTAACCCCAAATCACTAGAACCACTTGCCACCTTTTTCCAACAATGCAGTCCCTTCTAGTTCCTCCATTGTTTGAATGCCTGTTCAAAGTCTTTAGATAATTAATTACTCATAACTCTTTTTAATATATCTGTGCCCTGGGAGGGCTCTCAACCAACTAGCCTCTTTGCAAGTGTTAAAAGATGTAGTACATTTTACTCTGGTAGTAAACTCTTCAGAATTTTTTTTTCCTGTCAAAGATCTTTATTAACCCAGTCTTTCAAGGTTTTATTTCCAATTGCTGGTTAGAGGGCAGACAGAAGATGGCACTGTCTACCCATCACTAAAAAGTCACTACTTGCATACTTCACTTTAAAAAAAAAACAATGACACAACAGCTAGGAAGACATGCAGTATTATTAGAAACTGGGAGTGATATGGCATGCAAAAAAGGATAATATTTGAACACCACAATAGGAAATATATATATATATATATATATATATATATATATATATATATTAAGCATGGTAACTAAGTAGTGAAAAACAGTTTTTCTAATTGCTGAATGTTTAGGAATAGAAAATACTTGTGGTTGGATGAAGTGGAGGGGTAAATGAAAGGATTTGGGGTGTGACTCCAGTTTCTAGTCTCTCAATTGGAAGACTTTGGACAAATCACTTAGCTTCATTCTGAGTCTAAATGTCTCTGCTGTGAAATGGAGGGTATTATTGCTGTGGTTAGGTGTTTCGAGTGGACTCAAACCCATAGTAACCCTATGTAAAACAGATGGATAGCCTGCCTGTCCTATATTGTGTCATCCTCACAATCTCTGATATGCTTAAATTCATTGTTACAGTCACCTTGTCAATCCATTTATATAAGAATTTTCCTCTTTTTTTACTGATCTTCTGTTTTCATATACAATTTCCTTTTCCAGAGACTAGTCCTGCCAGATAACATGGGCAAAGTATGTGAGAAGGTTCTTCATTCTTACTTATAAAGAGCACTCTGGTTGTACTTGTTCCAGAGTAGATTTGTTTTGATAATCTATGGAGTATTCGGTATTCTTCACCAAAAACATAATTCAAAGGCAACACTTCTTTGCTTTCCTTATTTAATATCCAACTTTCAGGTACATGCAAAACAAGTGAAAATAGCTTGACTATAGGGAGGTGAACCAAGCCTTCAAACTGACATCCTTTTAGATTTTTAGCACTTTAAAAAGACTTGACAGCAGACTTGTCCAATGTAATTATGATTGGATTTTTGTGTGTTATTGTTTTGGTTTTGGGTTTGTTTGCGTTTTTTTCCCTAATTTCTTAATTGCTGTAGTGGCTAAATGACAAGGAATTGCACTGTTCATCCTCTCAAGGGATAAAGAAACATTTTTCTGTAAGATTTACAACTTCTGAAACCTGCTGGAGGATCGATCAGCTATGACTCAGTTACAAATTGACCGACCGTAACGACAACATGCATGGGAAGGAAGGCTTCCATAAGTATTGATTATGGTGATACTTATTCTATATGATTATTTTATGAGTTGAATGAGAATATAGTGAAACTTTAACAGAAGTTAGATGGCAAATCAGTGGGTCTCTTTTTAAGAACGCTATCATCAACAAATAATACAATGTCTATCCTGGAGATTTTACATAGCATAGTGATTAAATGATGAAAACTAACTGCAACGTTACTGTATATAATTGAATTTTGGTTAGGTTTATAAATGATTTTTAGTTAAAAAAGAAGCAAGTATAAAACTTATTAATTTGTTACCAGTCAATTTGAACTTCAGAGTGCATAACTATTTTGACCATTTCTTTTCCTTAGGGACTAAATTTCATTTATTCCTACTTAAAGTATAGAAGACACTTCATTAATAAAAGAAAAAATTTGTTCAAGGGTTCATAAGTACCAATTGATTGGAGCATGACAAAGATTGTGAAGATAGCTCAGGATTTATCAGTTTGCTCATCCATTGTTCATAGTGTTGTGATGAGCCTCAGATGACGTGGTAGGGTCTAAAACAACAAGGGAATATACATTTTTATTAATGCTGATAGATAAAAGACTGTCCCTGGATACACTTGTAGAGTCAGTTGTAGAAAAACCCATTTCTTCTCTTTGGGTATGTAGGGACCTCTCCAAAGTACTGAAGAGCAATAGTGTCTCTCTGGAGACTAAGGTGTGTCTGATACATGCCATGGTCTTTGCAATCACTTGTTATGCATCAGAGAGTTGGACAATGACTAAGGAGGATAGAAGAAGAATTGACACCTTTGAGCTGTGGTGCTGGAGAAGAGTATTGAGGGTACCATGGACTGCTAGGAAAACAAACAGATTCATCCTAGAAAGGGTTAAACTGGGTGATTCCTTGGAGGCAAGGATCCTGAGGCTCCAGCTAACATACCTTGGACATGTTATAAGGAGGAAACTGTCCGTGGAGAGGGACAGGTAATTGGAGAAGGACATCATGCTTGGGAGGGTGGAGGGACAGCGCAGGAGGGGAAGGCTCTCTATGAGGTGGATTGATTCAGTGACTGGGATAATCAGGATGGGAATGTCAGAGACAGTGCGATTGGCACAGGACAGAGGCGAGTTTAGGGCTGTTGTACATCAGGTCGCTATGAGTCACAAGTGACTCTCTGGCACATAACAACAACAGCAACTGGTCCACAATGTCTGGTCTTACTGGAAATTGGCTGTTGCACTATGGTGAAATTTCAGGAAATGAAAGGCATGGAAGCAATGTGTTCTATTTCTGCGTCATGACTCCAGGGAAGTTGTGGTCCCTAAGCTGAAACATTTATTTTCTTTTTTACATACTTGATGCAGACGACAAAGGATCTTTACGGATGGAAGAACCATAAGGTAGAAAGAGCTTAGGACCTAGAATCACTAAGGAATGCATCCATGGTCCAGGAAGTAACGGAGATTTTCTATTTGGTTGTTGTTGTTATGTGCCGTCGAGTCGCTTGTGACTCATAGCGACCATATGTACAACAGCCCTAAACGCTGCTCTATCCTGTGCCAATCTCACTGCCTCTGACACATATATCCTGATTACCCCAGTCACTGAATCAATCCACCTCATAGAGGGTCTTCCCCTCCTGCGCTGTCCCTCCACTCTGCTCAGCATGATGTCGCTCTCCAAAGACTTGTCTCTTCTTACAACATGTCCAAAGTATGTCAGGTGAAGCCCCAGAATCCTTGCCTCCAAGAAGCAGCCTGATTTAACCCTCTCTAGGATGAATCTGTTTGTTTTCTTGGCAGTCCATGGTACATTCAGTATTCTTCTCCAGCACCACAGCTCAAAGGCATCAATTCTCCTTCTATCCTCCATAGTCATTGTCCAACTCTCTGATGTTTAATAAGTGATTGCAAAAACCATGGCCTGTATCAGGCACACCTTAGTTTCCAGAGAGACACCGTTGCTGTTGAGTACTTTAGAGAGCTCCCTAACCACAGACTTTAACATCGCAAAACGTTTTTTTATTTGCTGACTGCTGGTGCCAAGAGTGTTGACCATGGAGTCGAGCAAACTAAAGCTGTGAACAATCTCAATCTCTTCTCCATCCATCCTGATGCTACCGATTGGTCCAGTATGAGAATTTTTGTCTTCTTGACATTGACCCTCAGTCCATATTGAAGGCTGCAGTCTTTGGCCCTCTGCAGTAAGTGCATGAGGTCCTCCTCAGTTTCAGCGAGCAGGGTTGTGTCATCTGCATAACGGAGATTGTTGATAGACCGTCCACCAATCCTAATGCCACGCTTCTCCTCATAGAACTCAGCCTTTCGGATAATCTGCTCTGCATACAGGTTGAAAAGGTTTGGAGATAGGACACATCCCTGGCGTACACCCTTCCCAATACTGAAACCTGCAGTGTTTCCCTGCTCTGTTCTGATGACTGCCTCTTGATCCAAGTATAGGTTTTGCATTAGCATGATTAAATGTTCTGGGATTCCCATTCTTCTCAGAGTCAG
>NW_006399930.1:4676809-4682050 GCF_000299155.1 Elephantulus edwardii
CATATGAGTAGTTGGTGGTCTGTTCCACAATCAGCTCCTGGCCTAGTTTTCACAGCTGATATTGAGCTTCTCCAGCGGTTCTTTCCACATATGTAATCAATCTGGTTCCTATGCATACCATCAGGTGAAATCCAGTTATATAACTGCGTTTATGTCTCTTAAAAATGTATTTGCTATGAATAAGTCATTGATTGTGCAAAATTAGATGAATATAGTAACAAAAATATTTAACAAAATCCTAGCCAGCAGAATCCAAAATCATATGTGTATATATATATATATATATTATCATGACCAAGCAGTATTCATAACACTTATACAAGGATGGTTCAACATAACACAAGTAATCAATATAATTCACCATATTAAGGAAGAAAATAACAAGAGCTATATAATCTGAACAATTGATGCTAAAAAGGTATTTGACAAATTCCAACACCCCTTCCTGATAAAAGCACTCAGCAAAATTGGAATAGAGAGGGAATTTCCTCAACATAGTTAAAAATATATATGCAAAACCAAGAGTCAATATCATTCCCAATGGAGAAACACTAAAAACATTTTGCTGGTGAACAGGAACCTGGCGATGATGCCCACTATCTTCATTTCTATTCAACATTATTTTGGAAGTGCTTGCTGGGGAATTACAAGAGATGGAGATGAAAGGCATCCACATCAGCAAAGAGATTATTAAACTTTCATTATATACAGATGATATTATAGTGTACACAGAATACATGAAGAACTCAACAACAACAACAAAATTGTTAAAACTAGTAGACCAATTTATTAGAGTGGAATTATATAAGACCAATATCCAAAAAATCAGTGTTATTCCTCTACAGTAACAAAGGGAACTCAGAGAAGGAAACCCCGAATGTAATAGCATTTATAATAGCCAACCATGAATTGAGATACTTGGGAGTGAACCTAACTAGAGACACAAAAACCTGTGCAAATATTACTACAGGACATTTCTGCAAGACACAATGAAAGACCTAAAGAAATGGGAAAATGTTTGCTGTTCATGGATAGGGAGACTCAATATTGTGAAAATGATAATCCTACCAAAAGCAATCTACATGTTCAATGCAACTCCAATCCAGATACCAAATTTATTTTTCCAGGATATTTTAAGGGAAATTGTCATGTTTATTTGAAGAGGAAAAAGACTCTGAATAAACAAAGTAGTTCTGAATAACAAAAAATGAAGTGGGAGGGATAGCACTCTCTGACCTCAAAACCTACTACACAGCAGTATTAACTAAAACAGCGTAGTACTGGTCCAATGACAGAAACATACACCATTGGAACAGAATTGAAAACCCAGAAATAGACCCATCTATCTACAGTCAATTGATATTCGGCAAGGAAATAAACCTATCAAATGGGGAAATGATAACCTTTTCAACAAATGGTGTTGGCATAACTGTACTGCTTCCTGCAGAAAGTTTAACCAAAATCCACATCTCACACCATACAAAGAAATCAACTCAAGCTGGTCAGATAGCTGGCAGTAAATCCAAAACCATGAAGTTCGTCAGAGACAAACTGGGATCAAACTTAGACCACCTACTCTGTGTTATAAAGAGACTGCCAAATACTGCCAGAAATGCACAATCTGGAGTAGATAAAATGGATGAATGGGATCTTCTAAAGATTAAATTCCTGTGCGCATCAAAACCTTTTTCCAACAGAGTGAAAAGAAAGCCTACTGACTTGGGAGAAGAAAAAAAATATATTGACAATACAATTTCAGACAAGGGCCTCATATCAAAAGTTTGCAGAATCCTGCAAGGCCTCCACAATAAGACGTGGGAAGAATTTTCTCTGAGGAAGGTATTCATATGGCAAACAGATGCATGAAGAAATGCTCAATATCACTGACAATAAGAAAGATGCAACTCATAACCACAATGAGATACCATCTCACTCCAGAAGCAGTGGCAGTTTAACCAGACAGCAAGTAAAAAATGTAGGAGAGGATGTGAATAGACAGGAACTGTTATACATTGTTGATGGGATTGTAAAATGGTACAACCACTCTGGAAGGCAGTTAGGCATTTCCTCAGAAAGCTGAACACAGAAATTCCGTATGACTGAGAGATTGCAGTGCTGGGAATAAACCCTGAGAAAACGAGAACTGAGATACCAGTGGAGACTTGTACACCACAATTCATAGCAGGATTATTCACCATAGCAAGAACATGGAAACAGCCCAATTGTCCAAACACAACTGAATGGATTGAGAAGTTATGGTACATTCACATGATGGAATATTACTATGCAGCATATAGGAACAATGATTTTCTAAATCACTACCTAACTTGGGAGGGACTGGAGAGCATTATGCTAAGTGAAGTAACTCAATCTCACAAGGATAGATGCTGTATAAGACCGTTAATGTAGAACATACAGGAGGATACAAGTGAGAGGAGGGTGGGAATAGAAGGTTGAGGAGGGATAGAGGGGTGATGGTGGTTGTGGTTAATCATAGGGCCACACAATTTTATAGGTGGAGGGAGGAGTGGGTAAAGGACATGGGAAAGATGCGATGTGAAAATCAACGTATAAGAAACTTGTAAGTAAACCACTATAAAATAAAAATTTCATTTTAAAAAATAGCTTAAGGCCCTTGTAACTTGGAATTCTGCTTGTGTCCTCAAACTGTTCTGTGGCAAAATGTAAACTGATGCATGCAGTACTAAGTGAAGTTATAATTCCATTATTTATTGGACACAACAGGAAATGAGAATTGTTCTGCTTCTCTTGACTTCTTCTCTGAGTTTTTAGAGTTGTTGTTGACAAGTGCCATGAAGACTAGTGTGACTCATAGCAACTGTATATAAACAGAAGTTAACACTGTCCTATTCTGTGACCAAAATCACGATCTTTGACACACTTGAGCCAATTACTGTAGTCACCGTCAATCCACCTATTTGAGAGTCTTCTTTTCTTTCAGCATCCCTACACCTTTCCAAGAATAATATCCCTCTCCAAGGAATGTTCCTGTCTTAACTACATGCTAAAAGCATATGAAATAAAGCTTTATAATTTTTGCCTTCAAAGAAGACTCTGGCTGCAGCATATCTATTTGTTCTTTTGGCAGGAAATGGGATACTCAGTACTCCAACACCACAGTTCAAAAACTTCAATTCTTCTGTCATCCTTAAATCTTGTCCAGCTCTAAGTAACACAGCAGATGACTTAAAAGACTATATCCTGAATCATGTACACCTTAGTACTCAAACTCACAAATTACTTCTCAATAACTTTCAGAGGTCCTTCCTTGACTGCAGACTTTCCCAGTGCAAAACAGCTCCTGATCTCCTATTTGCTGGTACTAAATTTATTGATTGTGGATGCAAGTAAAGCGAAGCCACTGACAGTTTCAATTTTTTCTCCATCTGTCACGATGGTCCAGTGGGGTAAATTTCTGCTTTCTTAACACTGAGATGTGATTACATTGAAGACTGCAGTGTTTGATCTTCTGTAGAAAGCACTTCAAGTCCTCACTGTCAGCAAGCAAGATTATCATCTGCATAATATAAACCACATTACTAGGTTGCTGGTGAGTCATCTGTGACTCTTTGCACAATAGCTCCCAATTTTGCCCTATCCTGAGCCAATCTCACTGTCTCAAACACATCTATCCCCATTGCAACAGCTACGATGTCAATCCATCTCATAAAAGCTCTTTCTGTCCTTCCAAGCATGATGCCTTTGTTCAAATACTGGTCCCTCTTGGCTATATCATCAAAGTATGTGAGATGGAGCTTCAAGAGTATTGAGGTTGTCAAAATTTGCTCAGTTCCACAATCAACACTCTTGGCATCATCAGTCAGGATATCAAATGATGAATTGAACTAGGAAAACCTGCTGTCAGGAACTTCTCCAGCATGCAATAATGTCAATCTAGAGACTAAGATGCACTGGAACCAGACCATACATAGTCTTTGCAATTATTTGCTACCCATCAGAGATCTGGGCAATGATTAAGTATGATAGAAGAACACATGTTTTGAATTGTGATGCTGGAGAAGAGTATTGAATATATGGACTGCCAAGAATACAAATAGGTCTGTTTTGGAAAGAATGAAACTAAATTGCTCCTTGGAGGCTTGGAAGCATGGATTTTCAGGTTACGTGCCTTATTATTTTATTTATGTTTTTATGTTATATAATGATGTTACTCTCTCCAGAGAATAATTTTGAAAGTGCAACATTCCAATATATGCCTATCTTTCTATGTATCTGTGTCTATGCATATACTCATGCATGCCTCTGCACAAGAACTAACATTTATTGGACCCTAATGGTAATGAAGATAAGCAAGTGGATAGTGAATTCTTGTTGTTATGTGTCATTAAAGTCACCTGTGACTCATAGTGATCCTATGCAATATCTCTGACACCTGCCCTATCCAGAGGCAGTCTAATGACTTCATCAAGGCTACCCCATATCCTTTACTTTCTCCCTTCACTAACTAAAATGTACAATCCTGTGATTTTATCCCTATCCATATTCAACCCTTTGTTCCCACAACTTCCCTGCTGGATTCCCAATATATGTTTTACTAGTATCCTTCTATTTTTAAAATAATGAAATGCTCAAAATCACTGTCAATAACAAAATGAAAATAAAAATGACAATGAGATACTATCTCACCCCAGTAGCAGTGACAAAGTTTAACAGGGCAGCAAACAATAAATGTTGGATAGGACATGGAGAGGTGAGAACTCTCATAGACTGTTGGTGGTATTATAAAATGGTACAACCTATCTGGAAGGCATTTTGGCATTTCCTCATTTAGTTCAACATAGAAACTATTTATGATCCAGTTAGTCCACTACTAGGACTATATCCCAAGGAAATTAGAACTAAGACACAAACAAAGATACACCAATGTTAATAAAAGCATTGTTCACCGTATTAAGTGATGGAAACAGACCAAATGTCCAACCACAACTGAATGGATTGAGAAATTATGGTATAGTTACACAATGGAGTACTATGTAAAATTAATGAGTAACTATTTTGAAAAATACTACATAACTTGGGAGAGACTGGAGAGCATTATGCTTAGTGAATTAACTCAGTCTCATAAGGACAGATCTTTTTCTTGATGTTGAGCTTTAATCCATATTGAAGACTATAGTCTTGGTATTCTGCAAGAAACCCTTAAGGTCCTCCTCAGTTTTAAAAAGCAAGATTGTGTCTTCTACATATTGCAGGTATATT
>NW_006399930.1:4682150-4691733 GCF_000299155.1 Elephantulus edwardii
ATTTTTAACCATGTAGTGTTTCCTTACTCTGTTTTGAGGATAGTTTCTTGGTCCAAGTATAGGTTTCACATAAGCACAATCAAGTGTTCTGGGATTCTCATTCTTCTCAAGGTTAACCACAATTTGTTGTGATCCACACAGTCAAATGTCTTTGTGTAGTGAATGAAACAGAGATAGACATTCCGCTGGTATTCTTTGTTCTTAGTCGAGATCTATCTGACCGTAGTGATATTGTTTCTAGTTCCTTGGGCTCTTCTAAACCTGGCTTCTATTTCCTGTGGTTCTCTGCCAATGTACTGTTCTCACTGTTTTTGGAAACTCTTAAGCAGGGTTTTGCTTGTATATGATATAAGTGATATTCGATAATTTCCACACTCTGTCAGATCACCTGCCTTTGAAACAAGAATAAATACAGATCTCTCCTAGTCAATTAGCCAGGTTTTTTTTTTTAAATCTAGATTTCTCAGCACAACATGGTAGGCATGTCAGGGCAACTCTTGTTGTTGAAATATGTTAATTGACAATACATTACATCCTGGGGCCTTTTTTTGTGTTAATTCCTTCAAAGTAGCTTGATCTTCCTCTTTCTTTGCCATTGCCTCTTGATTATATATTGCTTTGTAAGATTCTTCTGTGTCACCAGTTCTTTTTGGTACAATGATTCTGTGTACACCTTCCTTCTTCAAACACTTCCTGCATCATTCAATATTTTACCTATTATATCCTTAAGTATTGTAACTGGAGGCTTGATTTGGTTCTTCAGTTCCTTCAGCTTAAGAAACGCTGAGTGAGTTCTGAACCTGGACTGGTTCTCAGAGCTGATACTGAGATTCACTAATGATTCTTCCCACAGACATAATCAATATGATTCCTGTGCAAACCATGAGATGAAATCCACATGTACAGTTATCATTTATGTTTCTTATAAAAGGTATTTTCAATGAATAAATCACTGACTGTACAAAATTCTATCTTTCTATCTCAGGCTCATTCCTATCAAAAAGCCATTGTTTTCCAACAACTGATCCTTCTTCCCTGTTCCCAATTCATGCATTCCAGTCACTCATTATTATAAACACATTTTATTATATGATTGATCAATTTATGACTGCAGTTGTTGATAGAAATTATCTATTTCTTACCCCTTGGCTCCAGTTGTTGGTGCATATATTTGAATGATAGTCGTATCACGAGATCTTCCTTGTATACATATGGATATTACCTATTTCTCCCAACATTGTATTTCAACATGGATCTAGAGATAACCTTTTAACTATGGAAGCAAACCAATTTTTCCTCACCTTTTCATCTCCAGCATAGTAGATCATATGATTGTCTGATACACAATGTCCCATGCCAATCCATCTTATTTCATCAATATCTAGTATGTCAATATTAATGCATTCCATTTCTTTCTTAACAAAGTCAAATTTTCCTACCGTCATACTTCTTACTTCCCTCATTACAATCATTGGTGTCTACTTACAATTGTTATTCCTCAATTACGTTTCTGAACTCAAGGCTTCAGCCTCAGGTACAATATCTCCTAGTCTACTTTAAGTGTACTGTATTATACATAGGGGTTTCCAAGGTCTATTATTTCAGAAGTGGATGGTCAACACTTCTTTCTAATATGCCTTGTTTCAGCTTTAGAACAGTATATGACAAACAAGCATTTTAGTGAAAGGAGCAGATGAAAGACATTTCCTCATTATAGGAGTAACCAATAAGATTCAGCATTGGTCTCCCCCGCCCTGTGTGTATATCTTTGCCTGTCTCTTTCTGCACCCCACCAGCATCCCCTTGCAGCTTTGTATAGCATATCCAGCACCTTCCTTCCCCCAGTCAACCCTAGTAATGTTGGCTAGGCCCTCAAGTCACTTCTATGATGCCTTGTGCCTCACACTACTGTTGGTCTCTCACACTGCTGTCAATCTCTCTTGAGTTTAAGAGGCTTTAAGTCCAAATCCCAGGTACCAGCTTTAGGAAAGGATTTCTGTCTGATGCAGCACTGAGAAAAAGTCCTTGCCCCAGGGCTTCTGCTCCAGGTTTATCTTCCCGTGACTTAGTGTTTCTCTCCCTCTGTTTGCAGCACACTGCTGTCACAGTCGGAGTACTTCTCAGGTGAGGATGATGTCACTTCTAGATCTGTTACACTGGTCTTGTTTACTTGACCCAAGGCTCCTTGCCTTGCTTTGAATTCCCTGACTGTCAACAAAACCTAGTAGAATTCTAGAAAGATGAGCATCACCTGATTTGAGAGGGTAAAGGTTGTTCCAGAAACTTCTCAACTGTGAAGCCCAGGAGGTCCTGATGTTAGTTTGTGTTGGATCTTTTGTCTTACTTCATATTCCTGACTGTCAACAAAGCCCAGTGGATTTCTAGGATGAACATTACTTGATTTAAAAGCGCAAAAATGGTTCCAGAAATTTCTCACATGTGAAGCCCAGGAGTTTATTGCTCACCATGTTTTCTAGTCACAGACTACTTAAGAACTTTCCTATGTCTAATTAATTTCCTACCTTGAAAAACTTGTCTTAGATAGCTAAGAGCTATGCCTTACAATCTTATAAATATCAATACTTAGGTTTTATCTTATGAGGCACTATTGATATTTAAAGGCCAAAATCTTCTTGTTCTCATACAATTAATAAATTCATATTTTCTCAATCATAATGATTTTTATGACGTTTTACTGGGTTTACTATTGACTAACTATGCCTGACTCTGAGAAGAATGGGAATCCTAGAATATTTGATTGTGCTAATGTGAAACCTATACTTGGACCAAGGGACAGTAGCCAGAACAGAGCAGGGAGACACTGGATGGTTCAAAATAAAAAAGAGGGTCCGTCAGGGTGTATTTTGTCTCCATACCTTTTCAATCTGTATGCAGAACAGATCATCTGAGATTCTGGGCTGTACGAGGAGGAATATGGCATCAGGATTGGTGGAAGAATCATCAACAACCTGTGTTATGCCATGACACAATCCTATTTGCTGAAACTGAGGAGGACCTGAAGCACTTGCTAAAGTCTTCAATATGGATTGAAGCTCAACATCAAGAAAACAAAGATTGTCACCATGGGGCCAATTGGCAGCATCAGTATGGATGGTGAAAAGATTGAGATAGTTAACAGTTTTACTTTACTTGGTTCCACAGTCAACACTCTTGGTAACAGCAGCCAGGAATTCAGGAGATGAATTGCATTGGAAAAGTCAGCTATGAGGGACCTCTCAAGAGTACTAAAGAACAACGATGTCAGACTCCAGTCTGCCTGATACAGGCTATAGTCTTTGTAATTACATTCTATGCATGGGAGAGTTGGACAGTGAATAGGAATGATAGAAAGAGAATTGATGCTTTTGAGCTGTGGTGCTGGAGAAGAGTGTCAAATATACCATGGATTGCTAGGAAAACAAACAGGTTTGTCCTGGAGAGGGTGAAGCCAGAATGCTCCTTGGAGTCAAGGATTCTGAAGCTTTGTCTGACATACTTGGGGCAAGTTGCAAGGAGGGACTGGTTCTTAGAGACAGACATCATGTTTGGCAGAGAGGAGGGATGGCACAGGAGAGGAAGACCCTCGATGAGATGGATCGATTCTGTTAGTGGAGTGGTGGGAATGAGTGTGCTTGAGATGGCGAGGTTGGAACAGGGTACAACGGCGTTAGGTCTCTTGTACACAAGGTCGCTATGAGTCACAAGTGACTCGATGGCACATAACAACAACAAAATATGTAGTAATTGTATATTGTTGCTATTATGTGCCATCAAGTCTCCTGCAACTCACAGTGACCCTATGTACAGCAGCCCTGAAACTGTCCTGTCCTGAGCGAATTTCACTAACTACGACAAACCAACCCCCAATCAATCCGTCACATTCGGGGTTTTCCTCTCCTGCATTGTTCTTATATCCTTTCAACCATTATGTCCTTCGCCAAGAACCACTCTCTCCTGGCCAAGTGCCCAATGCATGTGAGATAGAGCTTCAAAATCCTAGCCTTCAAGGAGAAACTTTGTTTCACCCTCTCAAAGACAGACCTATTTGTTTTCTTGACAGTCCATGATATGATCAAGACTCTTCTCTAACACCGTAACTCAAAGGCGTCAATTGTACTTCTGTCATACTTAGTCATTGTTCATCTCTCTTAAGCATACTGGCCAAGATTAGGCACACCTTGTGAAGAGTATGCATCAAAGATGTGTCCTATCTCCATATCTTTTCAATATATGCAGAACAGATTATCTGGGAGGCTGGACTCTACAAGGAGAAGTGTGGCGTCAGGATTGGAGGTAAACTTATCAATAATCTGCATTGTGCAAATGACACAAGCCTGCTTGCTGAAACTGAGGAGGACCTGAAGCACTTGCTGTAGAAGGTCAAGGATTGAAACCTTCAATATCAATATCAAGAAAACAAAAATTCTCACCACTGGACTGATTTGCAGCATCATGATAGATGATGAAGAGATTGAGATTGTTGACGGCTTTAGTTTGCTTGGCTCTACAAGCAACACTCTTGGGACCAGAAACCAGAAAATTAAAAGATGAATTGCATTGGGAAAGTCTGCTGTCAGAGATCTCTCCAAGGTTCCAAGGAGCAACAATGTAAGTCTGGAGACTAAGGTGCACCTGATACAGGCCCTGGTCTTTACTGTTACTTTCTATGCTTCAGGGAACTGGGCAATGACTAGAGATGATAGAAGGAGAGTTGATGCCTTTGAGCTTTGGTGCTGGAGCAGAGTATTGAATATATCATGGACTGCTTGTACAACAAACAAGGATTATGAAGCTTCATCTGACATATTTTGGACATGTTGCAAGGAGGGGCCGTTCCTTGGAGAGGGCCGTCATGCTTGGGAGGGTGCAGGAATGGCACAGAAGAGGAAGACCCTCCATGAAACAGATTGATTCTGTCACTGGGGCAATTGAGGATAGGTGTGTTGGAAATAGTGAGATTGGCAAGGGATAGAGGAGGGTTTAGAACTGCTCTACATAGGGTCGCTAGGAGTTGCAAATGACTTGATGGCACATAACAACAACAAGCACACCTTTGTATCTAGAAAGATATTGTTGTGATTTGCTCAAGGAAATTAATCTTTTGATTTTCTGCCTACTGGTATTAAGAGTGTTGATTGTGGAGCCGAGCAAGCTGTAATTGTTAACAACTTCAATTTCTTCTCCATCTATCATGCTGCTGCCAATTGGTCCATTAGTGAGAATCTTTGTCTTCTTGATGTTGAGCCTCAATCTATATTGTAGACTACATACAGTCCTTGGCCTTCTGCAGCAAGTGCTTCTGTTTCAACAAGCAAGTTTGTGTCATCTGCATAACATGGGTTTAAGTGAATGAAAAGTTAGATAATTTTTCACGTATTGGTGTAATAAAGCATAGTGGTAGACACAAAGTAGAACAAAACAAAGTAACAAACGCACATCATTTTATTTTAAAATAAGGTTTTGAAAAATTCTAGCTGTATTTTCCAACTTCAGAAGTTTTTGTTCCAATACTTTTCATATTGCCAATTAATTTTTAGTATTTTCTCTTTAATGTGCTGATGACACTGTAGATAAAAATTATTAAATCTCTTCTTCTTTGCTCCCATCTATTATTTTATGATAATTTTTTTCTTAATTTTAAATACTTGTTAACTTTCAAATTCTTTATGAATCTGTCAGAGTAGGTTTTATAGACTCTTTTTAAAAAAGAAAGTATTTATTGGAAAATACTTCAGGCATTTTGATATTAAACTGTCTAGTTTGCTTATTGGTGATAACTATAAGGCAAATCTTCTACTACTAAGTAGATCGTATTTGGTTTCCAAAGCTGACTTCCGTTTCCAGAGATGTAGATCTTTATGGGCGAACAGTGCCTAACTTTCTCCCATGGTAAATAGTTGACCTTAGTTAGCACCCCACCGTGCCATGCACTTATTATCAGAATACAGAAAGTGCAATTTATGCTAGGGAACAAAAAAATATCTTGTTGGTTTTTTGCTGTTTGGTTTTTTTTTTTTTTCCTTCCTTCCAATAGTAGAAAAGCAGATTGGAAGGGCAAACAAGCACTAGTGATATTGCACTTGAGGGAGACTGAGAAATATAGTTTAAAAGCACACTTTTTTTTAAATACTTTTAATGAACATTTACAGAGAACTTGGATTTCCATTCATTCACTGCTGCACTTCTCTACCAGCCCAGCCCCCTCCCCCTGCCCCCCAGTTCGCTCCTCTCCTTCAAAAGCAAAAGAAAGACTCCCTCCCTGGTATACAATGCCCCCGCACCCCTCCCACCGCCCCAAGTACATTCCACTATGGAACTTTAGTTGTGGACTCTTGTTAAAATCACACTTTTGAAGTGGATTTTGAATTAACTTAATTACTATTTGTTACTATTTATGGAATATGTTGAATTAGGAGATATGACCTACTCTTGATTTTCAATAAATAAAATAAAGTTACATAGTAGAGCTAAGTGGCTGCTCCATTAAACATAAGTATTTCTGTTTGTTAACCTGAGAATTCAAGGTTGTTTACAATAGACTGGTGTTTTTGTATTTTTTTATTAGGAATGTATGGGCAGTAAAAACAGTTAACACACTCAGCTGCTAACCAAAATGTTGGAGGTTCCATGTCACCCTGAGGCACTTGGAAAGAAAACCTGGTTCTTGTTATGTACAATTGAGTCATACCTGACTCATAGCTCATCCTCAGAGAAGGTTTCAAAGACAGTAAATCAAACAGAAGGAGATTGCCCATCTTTGTCCTGTGGAGACACTGGTGAATTTAATTCTTTTTGTCTTTGGGTTGACTGCAACTTATCACAAAGCCATCAGAGCTTTGACCTAGAGAGCTATTGAAAAATCAGTCATTGAAATGTCTTTGTAATACCGTTTGTCTCTAATTCAATAGAGTTAACACTAGTAAAATCTCTATGACTACTTTTATAGTCAACATAGATTATCCATCTAGGAAAAGAAACCACTACTTCTGAGAGTTGGAAACATTACATAGGGGTTTACAAAAAAAGCGAAGCATGTAAAATACTTCTTTCTCTTTTTTTTTAAGGACAAAATTATGGAATGTAACAGTGCAGCTGAGGCTAAATAATTGACTTCTTTATGATGTAGATATAATCACATAATCTCATCATGCATGTATGATTTCTCACATTTTTCTCTATATTTGAACAAACCTTCATTTTTTAAGGTTTGTTAAATTATCTCCTACTATTACTGAAGCCAATCTAAGAATTTTACTTCTAAAAATAGCTCTACAAAAATATTTTCCAGCTTAATTAACTCTATGATTAATTCTTCTCTAGACACTAGAATTCCAGGGTTTATAATTCAAACATTTTATGCCTGCTTCACTTCTATAGGGTATGTTTTTCTCCAACTTTTCATAAGAATGTTTTCCTATTTAGTTGTAACTGTAAACAGGAAGCTCTTCAGCACTCTTAGGTCTATGCACAGAAAAGTCCTAATACTTAGTGACTCTGTGTACCTCATACCCTTTGACTCATTTGTTTTTAAGCTGCCTGTATGTTACTTGAAACACCAAGGTGCAAATGTGACATGCAATAGCAGAATAAAGATACCATTCATATAGTATGAAAATGTTGAAATAATTTCTTCCTTTTTCAAAGCTTTCAACAAGTTAAGATAAGACGTAGTGTCAAAATGTTTCCACTGGCCAGTTGGGCGGCAATCAAGGGAAAGAAAGAGCGTAAAGTAGGATATAAATTTTTGAGGAATCCACATGTGTCCTTATTATAATAGTTTAAATTTTGAAAATGATAATAGAATCTTATGAAATAAATATTGTTAAGGAGAATAGCTAAGAACTCTGTTGGCATAGAGCATAGTATCAGGCTGATAACTGAAGTTAGCAGTTTGAATGTTAGTGCTCATTGGAAAGAAGATGGGACGTCTCCTCTTTAAAACAGATGGAGGGTTACTATGAGTTGGAACTGAATCTATGACAGTGAATTATACACATATATGTCTGCATTTATGCATATACTTTCAATCATTTGTTTCTATTATCTGTTTCCTTTAAAAAGGAAAATTCAGTCTTTTCAAACTTTTCTATTTTTCTAAGTATAAAAAGAATTTCAGTCAACACTTAAGGCTTTCTTGTTGGGGTTTTTTGTTTGTTTTAATTTTATTTTATAGTTGTTTACGTACAAAGTTCATATACATTGTTTTCCACACCAGACATTTCCTTTTTTCTTTACCGATCCTTCCTTCTACACATCAAATTGTGTGACCCTATCTATGCTTAAGCTTTCCTCCCCTGCCCCCTGAGTCCTTGAATCCTCGTACATTGTCTACAATAATGGTCCTCTACTGTATTTGTCTTTATTAGACTGAGTTATTTCACTTAGCATAATACTTTCCAGTTCCTCTGATGTTAGGTAGTAATCAACAAAATCATTGGCCCTGCATGCTGCATAGTATTCCATTGCATGAATGTACCATAACTCCTCAATCCATTCCATTGTGGTTGGGCATTTGGGCTGTTTCCATGTTTTTGTAATGGTGAATACCACTGCTGTGAACATTGGTGTACAAGACTCTGTTTGTACCAAAGTTCTCATGTTCTCAGGTTATATTCTAAACAGTGAAGTAATGGGGTCATATGGAATCTCAGCTTTTTGAGGAAACAGCAAACTGCTTTCCAGAGGGGTTATACCATTTTACAATATGTAAGCATTCCTATCTCACCACATCCTCTCCAACTTGGATTATTTGATGTCCTGCTAAACTTTACCACTGCTACTGGGGTAAGATGTACATTTTTCTATTTGTTTAAGGTCTTTTATTGTGACTTGCAGAAATGTTCTTTAGTTTTCTTTATACAGGTCTTTAGTGTCTCACTTTGGTTCACTCCCAAGTATCTCACTTTGTGGTGGCCTGTTGTAAATGGTATTGCTTTCTTGGTTTCCTTCTCTGAGTTCTCCTTGTTACTCTAGAGGAATCCCACTGATTTCTGGGTATTGATCTTGTATCCTGTCACTCTGTTAAATTGATCTACTAGTTCAAGCAGTTTTTTGTTTTGTTTTAATCCTTGGGGTATTCTTTGTGCACTATGGTTTCATGCAAATAGAATGCCAGTTTAACTATCTCTTTGTTGATCAGGATGCCTTTTACTTCCTTTTCTTGTCCTACTGCCCTAGCAAGTACTTTCAATACAATATTGAATAACAATGGTGACAGTGGACAACCTTGTCTGGTCCCTGTTCTCAAGGAAAATTTAGTCTTCCTACATTGAGAATTATATTGACTCTTGGTTTGGGGTATATTCTTTGAATATATTGAGGAAATTATCTTCTATTCCAATTTTGCTGAATGTCTTAATGAGGAAGTGGTGTTAGATTTTGTCAAATGCTTTTTCTGCATCAATTGCTAGGATCATATGTTATTTGTTTGTTTTTTTTTTTTGTGGTGAATTGCATTAATTATTTTTCTTAGGTTGAACCATCCTTGCATGTTGTTGTTGTTGTTGTTATGGGCCGTCAGGTCGCTTGCGACTCATAGCGACCCTATGTACAACAGCCCTAAACCGTGCTCTATCCTGTGCCA
>NW_006399930.1:4694977-4701196 GCF_000299155.1 Elephantulus edwardii
GATTTTCCGACTCTAGCTCATCGCACATTTCATTGAAATATTTTGCTTTGTGATTCCGTGCTACCTTTTGGAATCTTAATCCCACTTGGCCATGATGATTTTTTGTTTGTTTTTTTAATTTATGAGATTTGGAATTCTACTGGCTAGGAATTTATGTCTATGTTCATGAGAGATACTGGTCTGTAGTTTTAGTTTTTGGCAATATCTTTGCCTGGTTTTAATACTAGGGTTATGCTCGCTTCATAGACTGTTTTTAGGAGTGTGCCTTCTTTTGATATATCTTGAAATAACTTAAGTAGAATTGGTGATAAATCTCTGAATGTTTGGTAGAATTCAGTTGTAAAGCCATCTTGTTCAGGCCTTTTTTTGTGGGGGGGACTCTTTTTTTTTTATGACCTGTTCAACTTCTTTTTTTGTGATGGCTCTGTTCAAGTGTTCTACATCTGACCGTGTCAATTTGGGTAGGAGATGAGTTTCAAGGAATTTGTCCATTTTCTCTAAGTTTTCAAATTTATCTGAGTATAGCTTTTCATAATATTCCAATATTATACATTTAATTACCTCTGGTTCTGTTGTTATGTCACCTCTTTTATTCCTTAATAGAATTATTTCTGTCTTCTCCTGTTTTTTCTTTTGTCAAATTTGCCTGTGGTTTCTCAATTTTATTGATCCATTTGAAAAACCAACTCCTGATATTATTGATGGTTTCAGTTGCTTTTCTGTTTTCTGTCTCATTGATCCCAGCTCTTATCCTTATAATTTCCTTTCTTGTTGAGGCTGTTGGGTTAGATTGCTATTCTTTTTCTATTTGATGAAGTTGTTGAGTTAGATTATTTATTTTTGTGTCTTTTTTCATTTGTTATGTGTTTGCCTGTTGTCTATTAAAAAAAAAAAAAGTCCCTGAGGACTGCCTTAGCTCTACCCCAGAGGTTTTGGTATGTTGTATTTTTATTATCATTTGTTTTGAGGACTTTTTTATTTCATTCTTTATTTCTTCTATGACTCAACCATCTTATGGCAGGGTGTTATTTTACTTCCATGTGGTTAATTTCTAGTTCTATGGCATTGTGTTCTGAGAAGGCACTTTGTATTATTTCAATATTTTTAAAAAATTGTTGAGGCTTGCTTTGTGCCCTAATATGTGATCAATTCTAGAAAATGTACCATGTGCACTTAAGAAGAAAGTGAATTTAGTTTTAGTTGGATGCAATGCGGAGAATACTTCCACAAGTTTGAGTTGGCTGACTGTGTAGTTTCGTTCTTTAGCATCCTAGTGAAGTTTATTGTGAGCTGACCCATCTATTGGTGAGAGTAGTGTGTTAAAGTCTACTACCACTACTGTGGGTGCTATCTGTTTCTTTCCTTAGTTCTGATGACAGTTGTTTTGTGTATTTAGAAGGTTTATCATTTGGTGCATAGATATCAACCAATGTTATGTCTTCTTGATCTGTTGTGCCTTTAATCATTATTTAATGCCTTTCCTTATCTCTTATGTTGATTTTTGTACTAAGGTCTATTGTATCAGAGTTTAGTATTACTATTGCTGCTTTCTTTGTGGATGCCATTTGCTTAGTGTATTTTTCCCCAGCCTTTATTGTGAGTCTATCTTTATCTTCATTTATGTGTCTCTTATAGCCAACATATTGGTCTTTGCTTTTTTTATCCATTCTGCTGCTTTCCCCCCTCTTGATTAGTACATTGGGTTCATTCACATTAATTGTGATTATTGATTAGCCAAGGTTTTCTGTTGCCATTTTGCTGTGTTTCTTTTTAGTTATTATGGTCCATCCATTTTCCTTTGGTGTTTCTGTGTGTAGAATTTCCCTTAAAAGATCTTGTAGGTTTTGTCTTGTTTTCACAAATCCTCAGTTCTTTTATTTTTTTCTACAAAGGATTTGATTTCTCCTTCCTATTTGATAAAGAGCTTTTTTGTTCTAATTTCTGTATATACCACCTCATTGCTTTTTTGATCACATGGTTTCTGCTGAAAAATCGGAACTTATTCTGATACCTTTTCCTTCGTAGGTGACTCTTTGTTTTTCTTGTGCTGCATGCAGTATTCTTATATTTTATTTTGGAAAATATGTCTATGATATCTTGATGTTTTCCTTTTTTGGTTTAGTCTATTTGGTTTTTGCCAAACTTCCTGGATGTGGATTTCCTTATTCTTCATAATATCTGGGAAGTTTTTTTCTAGTACCTCTTCCACAATTTTCTTAGTGATCTCCCTATCCGTCTCATATTCTGGAATTCCAATCACATGTATCCTATTCCTTTTGATATCATCTCACATAATTCTAATATTTTCTTCATTTTCTTTATCTCCACAATGATTTTTCTTCTAGTATATTTCTGCTGATGTTCTTGTTTTCCAGCTCACTGACTGTCTGCTTCATTTCATCTGTTCTCCTTTTTTGTTATTTCAACATGTTCTGTACTTCTTCCATTTTAGTCTTAATGTTCTGGATTACATTTTCATGCCTTTCTGTTATTTCCAGTATTGATGAAAGTACCTTCTTATTCTTGTGATGATTTTTTTTAAGGTTTTGTATCCCTTTATCTAGAGTTTCAATTCTTTCTTCAATTTTTTTTTTTGCATTTTCTTCTGTGTTTGTGTAAGTTCCTCCTCATCAATATGTTTCTTCTGTCCCCGTGTCTCTGGAACATTTGCTTTCTTGTTGGTTTTCACAATTTCTTTCATAATTTTTAACACATTTCATAGCTGTTCAAATAATACTTCATCAGTATTTTTTTTTCCTGGTTCTCTACCTCTACAGTATTTCCTTTGTTTGTGGCTTCCATTGTTTTCTCCCTTTATTTCTTACTGTTTGAAGGTCTCCTTATCAACATATATCATCTGTCTTCTTGACTCTGGGTACGACTTTATGAGGTATCTGACATTCTCTGAGATTTTTTGGGGAGGTTTGTTGTTGTTGTTGTTTTGAGAAGGCTTAATTTGTTTTTTCCACAGTAGTTGAAGTTGCTTGTAGCTTTCTTGATGTTATGTGAAGCTTTTCTTAGTAAGTGTTAGATCATTTCTATTGTGTAATAGTTGCCACATTAAAATGTGGTGAAGTACTTACTCCACTGTAAGTCCTTTCATGGAAAATTTGCTTTTCCTAAAGTCCTTGAGATTCTCTCTGTTCTGCACTACAGCCCTGTAGAAATCTCACCTTGAAGTAGTTCCCTGACATCAACTCTATAAGCCTTTTAAATATATGAAGTGTCTGAATGGTGTGAAACCACATGCTCTACTCAAGCAGTTTCTCATGCACCTTTTCTCCTAGTGCTCAATGTCTTCCTTTTTCTCTGGAGTGGCATGAGATTAGAGATCAGGGCTGCCAGTTCAAGCAGCTTGTACTCAGGAAGTCTCAAGTCAGCCCTCCTTCTCTCTTGAAGAGAGCTACAAAATCTCTTCCCTCTGTCTAAAGTTCTGTGTATTAAAACCTCTTGTCCTGCTTGGCCCCTGAGAGCCCTGCAGCTATGAAGACAAGGACCCTAGACAGAGTTATCTAGAACCCCAAGGATGCCTCAATCCTTTCTCCCCACAAGTAATGGAGAATGCATGCTCTCAGCACAGAACTCCCATCTCTCCTGACATTTTTTCCTGAGTCTTGGTGTGCTCCTTTGTCTCTGATGTGGTGAGAGATCAGACCCCAGCCTGGGCCACCTGTATGCAGAGGCTCAGGTGTCAGCTCTGTGATCCGGGGAGCCAATAAAATTATTTCCTCTGCACGCAAAGTTCTTTACACTAAAGCCTCTTGTCCTATTTGGCTTCTGGGATGATCTTGCAGCTGCAGAGCCAAGGAATACTGCCGCGGGCTGCTCCCGTTGGGAGGGGCTTACAAGCCTGAGGTCTAGGGTCTTGAAGAGGGAACATGAAGGTGGGTAGAAGTTCGGCGGAGGGACGGTGAAAGAACACAAGACACACAGTCAAGTGATCTTGATGATTTTAATTCTAAGTCATTCTCATTCTTCTTCTTCTTCCCCTCTGGTCACTTTCAAACCTTTTGAAAAATATATCCCAAAACACAAAACCATCAGGGTGTTTTGCATTAAATTAATCATATTTTCCTGTATATGGAAGAGGTTTATTTGTAGGCTTTGGAATTCTGTAAGGGCCTTTCTCAATAGAGGGCTGCACAAACAACCATTACCTAATAGATAAACAATTCTTCCACCTGGTGTTCTCATGGTGGGGGGCAAAGTGTTTGGTTTTATTCTTTGAAGGAGTTTTAGTAATCCTAAAAGAACTGGAGGTAATGTTTGTGTATTAAAGTCGTCACCTCCATTTAGTTCTTTCCTGGAAACGTTTAACAAACTTTTAGTAAAAACACTTTGTGTAAAGAACACAGCTTTCCCCCCTTGTCCCACATATAAAACACAAACAGACAATAGAAGAGAAACTACAGAAAGGCCAAGAACAATCATGGAGAAAGCACACGTTCGGAGAGGCTGACTTCCTTGAAGTTTTCACCTCTATTGGGTGATTTTGTCATGCAGATTCCCTTGGAGTTGGTGTGGCAGACTCCCAGATGGAGGTACTTACAACCCCAGGTACACCTCAGGCCTGTCTCCCCACAAAAAATGGAGAGTTGAATCTTAAGTTTCAGTGTTTTCCTTTATATTTCACTAACCAAACATGCTGTGGAATTTATTTCAAAGTCATGAAGATTTCATAAAAGAAATAACAAGAATAGTAGCAACAGCTTAAATACTGCTTGTTATTGCTGTTTTGTCGGGTGCTATCAAGTTAAGCAAAACTCATAATTACCGTATGAACAATAGGCCTGAGTCCTGTCTTATCCTACACTATCCTCATCCTCTGAAATACACCTGAGCCCATGGCTGCAGTCACTGTGTCAATGCACCTTGTTGAGGACCTTCCAATCTTTTGCTGACTTTGTACATTCTCAAGCATGATGTCATCCTATAGGAAATAGTCTCTTCTAGCAGCATGTCCTAAGTATGAAAGAATGGTGTCATCATCCTTACTTTCAAGAAACACTCTGGTTGCATCTTCCTAAAACATATCTCTTTGTTCTTGGAAGCCAATTCAGTACACTTCTCCAACACCACAACTCAAAGATATCAATTCTTCTTCTATAATTTGTATTTATTGTCCAATTATCAGATGCAAACCAGGTAATTACAAATGCCATGACCCCAATCTGACACACCTTAATAGCCTTCAAATAGGCATTATTACTTTAAGTATTCTGAAGAGGTCTCTGACAGTAAACTTGTTAAAAGCAATGTATCTCCTGATCTCTTGATTGCTGATAACATGGATGTTGATTGTGGATCAAAGCAAAATGGAATCATTAAATACTGCTTACAATATGCAGCCTATTGCTTAGGAATCACTTATATGTATTAGTTTATTAATCCTGATAATAATATTATGTGGTACATTCTAATATAGGAACCATTTTACAAATTATTAAGTGAAGCATATTTTTTGAAAATCAAATAGATTGTTTTAAAATATTGGCTAACTTATTCTGAAGTCATGTGTTTTTAAATTTTTTTTATTGGCTTGATAATTGCATTTACATAAAATCCAGAATTAGAGGCATACAGCAAAGAGAACTGAGGGAGGGGAAGGTGACGGAGGAGGAGGGGAGGAAATAGTACAACCATAAATTAATAAAAAAGTGATAATAATTTAACAGCTATAATTTTTAAAAATCTTCCCCAAATTGATATTGAAGAAAGGTTTAAAGAGACATTATAATGAATCACATTATGTTGTTATTGTTTTTGTTAGGTGCCATCAAGTCTAATATGACTAATAGCGACCCTATGAGCAAAAGATCTGAACGCTCTTCTATCCTGCACCATCCCCACACTTTCTGTCACACAAGCACACTTTACAGCAATCATCATGTCAATCCACCTGGTTGAGGGTCTTCCTCTCCTTCCTTAACCCTCCACCCTTCTCAGTATCATGTCTTTCTCCAAGGAATAGAATCTCCTAACAACATGTCCAAAAGTATGTGAGGAGAAACTTCATCTTTCTTGACTCTAAAGAGCACTCCGGCTATACCCTCTCAAAGATGTATCTGGTTTTGCCTCCAAAGAGCATTCTGAATGCACCATCTCCAAGATATAGTTGTTTGTTCTTTTGGTTGTCTGTGCGGTGTTCACTGCTCTTCTCCCAAACCACAGCTAAAAGGCATGAATTCTTTGCCTGTCATTGTTATTCATTGTCCAGGT
>NW_006399930.1:4701606-4702931 GCF_000299155.1 Elephantulus edwardii
GCTCCGTCTAACATCCTTTAGACATGTTGTGAGGAGAGACCGGTCCTTGGAGAAGGACATCATGCTTGGGAGGGTGGAGGGACGGCGCAGGAGGGGAAGGCCCTCTATGAGGTGGATTGATTCAGTGACTGGGGTAATCGGGATGGGAGTGTCAGGGACAATGCGATTGGCACAGGACAGAGCAGAGTTCAGGGCTGTTGTACATAGGGTTGCTATGAGTCGCAAGCGGCTCGATGGCACATAACAATAACAACAATAGGAAAGCCAATGGCCTGAATCAAATACACTTTAGTCTTCAAACTGACATCTTTACTTCTCAATAATTTGAAAAGTTCCCAAACTGCAGATTTTCCCAGTGCAATGTGTCTCCTTATTTCCTTACTACTGCTACCATGAATCACATTAATCAATTTTAAATAATGTTATAAAGCAAAATATATACATAAATGGGTGAAAACCATTATGATTTGTAAAACTGTGACTCAAATTAAAAAAGTCTTTTGTCAATTTGAAAACAAGAGTGAAACAAAGTTGCCGCAGGCTGCTCCAGTCGGGAGGGGCTTGTAAGCCTGAGGTCTAGGGTCTGGAAGAGGGAACACAAAGGTGGGTAGAAGTTCGGCGAAGGGACGATGAAAGAACACAAGACAAACCGTCAAGTGATCTTGATGATTTTAATTCTAAGTCATTCTAGTTCTCCTTCTTCTTTCTTCCTTCTTTTTTCTCTTTCCTGCTTATTGCTTTTAACATGATACATTTATATTCCATTTTTACAATTAGAGGCTTAATCAATAGCCAGAAAAACAACAAAAGTAAGAATAAAGTTTACATTATTTTCTTGCACACAGCTATTCTTTATGGTCATGGTTCCTTGGTAATTGGAGAGCTTGGTAGACAATGGCTTTTCCCTTAAACATTTTTTAAACCTGTTTTTAAACCTGTTTGGGTTACAAAGTTACAAAGTAAAAAGGTTGCATTTTAAATTTAAGCTGATACATTTTACATTTTTAGCTGAATTTACAATATTATTTATTTCCATTCGAAAGACAACACTTTTATACTTTTCATTATTCCAGGGGTGATCACTATCTTAATAAGGGGGTTTAGGTTTATACAAAAGATGTTTTGGGTCATAATATCGCCTAAATTCATCATTCCAATCTCATGTTTCATGATTTATTTTACCACTTATACCTTTCATAACATCTTCCCTCTGGTCACCTTTCAAACCTTTTGAAAAACATATCCCAAAAACCATCAGGGTGTTTTGCATTAAATTCATCATATTTTCCAGTATATGGAAGAGGTTTATCTGTTGTTGTTGTTGT
>NW_006399930.1:4703161-4707718 GCF_000299155.1 Elephantulus edwardii
TTTCCACCATTAATTCTTTTTGTTATAATGCATCCATGAATTCCCTTAAAATCATATTATTCTTGAGAAGTTTTAGTAATGCTAAAAGAACCGGAGGTAATGTTTGCACATCAAAGTCGTCACCTCCATTTAGTTCTTTCTGGGAACATCTAACAAACTTTTAGTAGGAACAGTTTGTATAAAGAACACAGCCTTTTTCCCTGTCCCACATAGAAAACACAGAGACAACAGAAGAGAAATTACAGAAAGGCCAAGAACAATCATGGAGAAAGCACACGTTCCAAGAGGCTGACTTCCTTGAAGTTTTCACCTCAATTGGGTGATTTTTTCATGCAGACTCCCTTGGAGTTGGTGTGGCACAAAACTGTTGTTATTGTTATGTGCCATCGAGTTGCTTGCGACTCATAGTGACCCCATGTACAAGAGTACTAAATACTGCTGTATCCTGTGCCAACCTCTCCATCTCCAACACACTCACTCCCACCACCCCAGTCACAGAATCAATCCATCTCATCAAGGGTCTTCCTCTCCTGAGCAGCCCCTCCACTCTCCCAAACATGATGTCCCTCTCCAAGGACCAGTTCCTCCTTGCAACACACCCAAAGTATGTCAGATGAAGCTTCATAATCCTTGACTCCAAGAAGCAGTCTGGTTTCAACCTCTCCAGGACAAACCTGTTTGTTCTCCTAGCAGTCCATTAGTATATTCAACACTCTTACCCAGAACCACAGTTCAAAGGCATACATTCATTCTATCATCCCTAGTTACTGTCCAACTCTGCAATACATAGCACGTAATTGTGAATACTATAGCCTGGATCAGGTGCACCTTAGTCTCAAGCCTGACATCATTGTTCTTCAGTATTCTTTAGAGGTCCCTGACAGCTGACTTTGCCAATGCAATTCATCTCTTGATTTCCTGGCTGTTGGTATCAACAATGTTGACTTTGGAGCCAAACAAACTAAAACTGTTAACTATATCAATCTCTTCACCATCCATACTGATGCTGCCAATTGGTCCAGTGGTGAGAATCTTTGGTTTTTTGATGTTAACCTTCAATCCATATTGAAGGCTGCAGTCCTTGACTTTCTACAGCAAGTGTTTCAGGTCCTCCTCAGTTTCAGCAAGCGGGGTTGTGTCATCCGCATAACACAGGTTGTTGATGACACTTCCACCAATCCTGATGCCACATTCCTCCTCATACAGCCCAGTGTCTCGGGTGATCTGTTCTGCATACAGATTGAAAAGGTATGAAGACAGAATACATCCCTGACGGACCCCCTTCTTGATTTTGAACCCTGTAGTGTCTCCTTGCTCTGTTCTGACGACTGCTTCTTGGTCCAAGTATAGGTTTTGCATCAGCACAATCAAATATTCCGGGATTCCCATTCTTCTCAGAGTCAGCCATAGCTTGTTGTGATCCACACAGTCAAAAGCCTTTTCATAGTCAATGACGCACAGATAGAAATTCCTCTGGTATTCTCTGCTTTCTGCCAAGATCTACCTAATAGCTATAGTATCCCTAGTACCACAACCTCTTCCAAAGGCAGTCTGCACATCTCGCATTTCTCTGTCAACATATTGCTCCAGTCGTTTTGGGATAATTTTCAGCAGTATCTTGTTTGCATGTGATATTAATGATATTGTTCTATAATTTCCACACTCCGTTGGGTCACCTTTCTTTGGAATGGGAACAAATATAGATCTTTATCAGTCAGTTGGCCAGCTGGCTGTCCTTCAGATTTCTTGGCACAGCTTAGTGAGCACATCCAGGGCAGCACCTGTTTGTTGAAATATGTCAGTTGGTATGACATCAACTCCTGGGGCCTTATTTTTGCCAATTCCTTCAGAGCAATTTGAACTTCCTCCTTCATCACCACAGGCTCTTTCTTGCTCATGTTATTAAATGAAATTACTCTGTGTCAGCCAATTCCTTCTGATACAGTCACTCTGTGTACTCTTATCTTCTTTTAATGCTTCTTAGATCATTTAACACTCTACCCAAAGTATCCTTAAGTAGTGAATTTGTTTTTCAACTCCTTCAGCTTAAGAAACACTCAGCAAGTTCAGTCCTTTTGATTTTCTAACTCCAGCTCTCTGCACATTTCATCATAGTATCTTGCTTTGTTGTCCCGGGCTGCCTTTCGAAATTTCCTTTTCAGTTCTTTGATTTCTTGGTTTCTTCCTTTAGCTTTGGCTTCTCGGTGTTCTAATGCAATATTCAGAGTCTCGTCTAACATCCATCTTGGTCTTTTCTTCTTCTTCAGCCATAAAAAAATTAAATGATAAAGAGATTAGATAAATAAAAAATCGAATTCATTATTGGTTTACATGTATCATTCATATACTTTGTGTTCTGTACATGTACTTTGTGTTTTATGGAAAAATTCATATATGTTGTGTTTCATTCATCTACATTGTGTTTTATATGTCATTCATATACATTATATTGCATATCATTGATTACTATTTACCTATGTCTATTAGCACTAAGTCTTTTCAAGTTTCCGTTGAACTCTTCCCACTCCTTTCCCACTGCACCCAGCGCCTTCTATTATCCCGGTGATTTTACTCCTTCCCCTTTTTCTGTCCCTTTTTCTCCTTCTCCTTTCCCTTTCAAATATTTATACATATATTGTTTAAATATTCTCCTAAATAATAATGATCTTCTTCAGTATTTATCTTTATGTGAATGAGGTATTTCACTCAGCATAATACTTTCTAGAGAGTATCTCACAAAATTTTTGTTCCTTAGTACTGCAGAGTGTTCCACTGTGTGGATCTACTACAATGTCTCAATCCTTTCTTTTGTTTATGAACATTTGGCCTGTTTCCACTTTACACTACTGTGAGTAATGCTACCATGAATATAAATATACACATCTATATTAATGTCTCAGTTCTGAGTTCCTTGGGATATATTTCAGCAGTAGAATGGCTGAGTCATAAGGGATTTCAATGTTCAGCTTTTTGAAGACGTTATGTCCTTCTATGTTAGCTTTTTGAAGCTAAACTGTGTTCTGTAGTAGTTGTACCTATGTATGCTATAGACTAGATTGCTAAACCTTTTCCAGTTTTGTGTCTTATGATATTTATTATTTTCAGTTTTAACCCTAGGCCTTTGATCTACCTGGAGTTGTGTTGTTGTTGTTATTGTTTTGGGTTTTGTTTTTTATTTTGGATTTTTTTGGGGGTGGGGGCTGTAGGGTATGAGATGTGAATTATGTTTCAATTTTCTGCAGGTAGATGTCCACTTTTGCAAACACCGTTTGCCAATGAGGCTGTCATTCCTCCATTTAATATGGATTGAAGCTTAACATCAAGAAAACAAACATTTTCACCACTGGGATGATTGGCAGCATCATGATGGATGGTAAAGAGATTGAGATTGTTAACAGCTTCAGTTTGATTGGCTCTACAATCAACGCTCTTGGTACTGCATATTGCTGGTGAGTTTACCTCCAATTCTGATGCCTTGTTTCTCCTCATAGAGCCCAGCATCCTGGATAATCTGCTTTTCAAAAAGGTTGAAAAGGTAAGGAAATAGTACACATTTCTGGTGTACACCCTTCCTAATTTTGAACTGTGCAGTGTTTCCTTGCTCTGGTCTGATGAAAGATCTGAACACACATTATTTTCATCCTTTCTCCAGGTTCATAAGGTTTCTGAAAGCAAGCTATTTCAGAAGTGGATGTCACTCCTGCTTCCATGCTTGTTTTAATTGGGGAGCCCCACCAAACACTGGCCATCATGGGTAACCATTATCATATTTGTCACGTCAGTGTCAAAGTGTTTAGCATCACAACAACCACAGGTTACCTCTGTACAGCAAATGGACAGACTAGTGATATGGCACTTAGAAGAATGATAAAAAACAATTAACACCAGGTTTGAGGGCAGCAGATTAAAATCACTCTCCATTGGCTTGGTAGCATAGATTCATATCCACTAGATCAACAGAGCTCTCTCTGTGACTCACAGCAATTCTATGAACAACAGATCTAACTCTTGTCCACAATCTGAAACATTCTTGTACCCATTGCTACAGTCACCATATCAATCCATCATTAAGGACCTTCTTTTCTTCTCTGACTTTCTACTTGTCTCAACATGATGCCATTTCCCAAGGATCAGAACCTTTAACTGTTATTTGTTGCTGTTATTATTATAAAGTTTACACACACACACACAGACACTTACTTTTGGATTCTGTTGGTCAGCATTATTAAGGAGTTTGACAGTTATGTTCATTAAAGATACTGATCTATTTAGTGTTATCTTCACCTGGTTTTGGTATTGAGTTACTCTTGTTTTGTAGAATGATTGTAGAAATGTTCTTTTCTAAAAAAAATAACTTAAATAGGATTCATGATAGTTTGTCTCTGAATGTTTGGTAGAATTCATCTATGAATCCATCTGGCCCAGAAATTTATTTTGGATGGAGTTGTTGGGTTTTTGTTTGTTTGTTTATTGTTTTTCCTTTTTATTTTTTTGAAATGAGTGTTCACTATCTTTTTCTTTGTGATGGGTTTATTCAAGTGTTCCACTCTTTTTTAA
>NW_006399930.1:4709648-4711522 GCF_000299155.1 Elephantulus edwardii
CATAGTATTCCATTGTGCGAATATACCACAGCTTCTCTATCCATTCGTTTGTTGATGGGCACTTAGGTTGTTTCAAACTCCTTGCTATTGTGAACAAATCTGCAATAAACATGGGTGTGCAAGTGTTCCATTCTTGTTTGTGTCAATTCCATTCGTGTTTTGGTTTATAGGAATTTGTTCATTTCCTCTACATTTTCAAAATTTTCCTGAATATAACTTTTCTTAGTATTCTGATCTAATTTTAATTTTGTCTGGATCTTTTTGGATATCACCTCTTTTTTATTCAAGTTAACCCTTTCGAACAATCTGCTCCTGTTTTTGTTGATGGTTTCAATTTTTTTTATGTTTTCTATTTCATTTATTTTGGCCCTTTTCCTTATAAATTCTTTTCTTTTACAGACTATGGGATTTGTTTGTTGTTCTTTTTTATTTGATAGAAAACTTAAGTTAAGCTGTTTATTTTGTTCCTTTGTTCTTTTTTAATGTGTTTACTTACTGTTTTAAATTGACCCCTGAAGACTGTCTTAAATGTTCCCCAGAGGTTTAAATATGATGCATTTTCATTATAATTCATTTTGAAAACTTTTAAATTTCCATTTTTATTTCTTCTATAATCAAATAGTATACAAGCAAGGTGTTATTTAGATTCCACGTGGGTGTTTTTTTTTTTTAAATTATTTTTATTATTTTGTAACTATGATATTGTGCCTGTGAAGATATTTCATATTTCAATGTGGTTTTATTGCATTTTTTGTTTTGTTAAATTTGCTGAGGCTTGCTTTTTCTTCTAACATGTGGTCAATTTTGGAAAACGTACTGCATGCACTTGAGAAGAAAGTAAACTGAATTTTTGTTGAGTAAACTGGCCAGAATACTTATATGAAGTCAAAATGGCTTATTGTATAATTTAGTTCTTCTGTATCTTGTTGAGTTTCTTTTGAATTGACCTATTCTTTGATGAGAGTGTTGTGCTGAAATGTCATACTACTATTGTGGTGGTGTCTGTTTCTTCAAGTTTGTTATTGATTTTTATGTGTTTTGCAGGTATATCATTATGTGCATTGATGTTAACTGAATATGTCCTTTTGACCTTTCATGCCTTTAATTTGTCCTTCCTTATAATTTTTGATAGTTTGCATCCTGACAGTGATAAGTATTGCCATTCTAGCTTCCTTGTGCCATCTCCTTTCATATTTCCCCCCACCCTTTGATTTTTAGCCTATCTTTCTCCACATTTCTTCAATTTATCTCTTGTAGACAGCATGTTGATAAAATTTGGTTGATTTCTTTTTTTAATCCATCCTGCCACTTTAGCTCTCTTAATTAGTGTGTTTAAACCATTCACATTGAATATGCTTACTGATAGGCCAACTTTTATTGTTGCCATTTTGCTGATAACTTTCTTTATTATTGCTGGTTACTTTCCATCATCCACTCTCCTTTGCTATTTTCGTTGTGATGGTCACCTGACATGATTCGAATATTTTCCTTTTTTTCTTCTCATCGTTTTACTTCTGTTATTATCGAGGTTCTTGTCTTCTATTCCACTGTATAAAGAGAACCAGGATTGCCTGGGCATGGTCATATCTTACATTTATCAACTCTACAAAGGATAACTATCCTCATCAACAACAACCATAACACAAAGCAAATTCACTTGAGACCAGATATGTCTCTCATGCTCTCCCATCTCTTTCTACTCAGCCCACCACCAATCTTACTGTTCTACTGGGGCTGAAATCCAAAGCAATAGCTCACAAACCACACAGAACTTTATTGTTGTTGTTATGTGCCATCAAGTCACTTGTGATTCATAGCAACCCTATGTACAACATCCCTAAACTCTGCTCTGCTCTGTGCCAATCGCACCTATC
>NW_006399930.1:4713052-4713867 GCF_000299155.1 Elephantulus edwardii
CACAGAAAGGGATAGATCTTTCACTTTTCTGTAAAATACTGGTCTGCCTAATATTTCTCTAAATCTGAACATTCAGCTTAAGACAGACTAGGAAGAAGGATTGGCCATCCACTTCTGAAATATCAGGCCTCTGAAAACCCTATGTACAACAGAACCTAACAGAACTTTATTAGGGACATCAAAAGACTGTAATTCTGGATGATAACAAGATACAATCACCCAGTTAGTACAGCTTCCGAAATGTTCTCACAAATGCCTCACCCTTGTGTCTTATGACTAAACCTATAAATCCTAGAAATTAAGACTTTCTTTGGTTGGCCTCTCCAAAAATAAATGAAACAAAACAAAATCAACCTTGGGTAAAGATTTCTAGTTCTAGTTGCATGGAGTAACAGTTCCAAGGTCCACTCTGTCATATTTCAGGTTTCAGATTCTCCTCTGTAGCTTTTATGGCTGCTGTTCCTTTAGGCCCTGTGTGGCTGATATGAAAATCTCAGGCCATGAAGGCTGTGTTACATCATCTTGTTTAATCTTTTGAGATGGCAAGATTTCTTCAATTCTGCTGCTTGATACACCCAATTAAATGGTGAGACGAGCTACTTTCCTTGTTGTTGCTGTAAAGTGCCATCAAGTTGCATGTGACACATTGCTATCTTATGTAAAAAAGCTCTGAACCCTGATCTATCGTAAGCCAATTTCATTGTCTCAGATATGTTTTTGTTGTTTTTATGTGCCGTCGAGTCATTTGTGACTCATAGTGACCCTATGTACAACAGCCCAAAACCCTGCTCTATCCTGTGCCAATCACACTCTCT
>NW_006399930.1:4715337-4731351 GCF_000299155.1 Elephantulus edwardii
AGGCTTGTTTTGTGCCAATTCCTTCAGAGCAGCTTGAACTTCCTCTTTCCTTATCATTGTGTCTTGATCATATGTTCTTTCATGAAATTCTTCTGTGTCAGCCAATTTCTTTTGGAATAGCGATTCTTTGTACTCCTTCTATCTTCTTCTGATGCTTCCTGGGTCATTCAACATTCTTCCTACTGCATCCTTAAGTATTATAACTTGATGCTTGGATTTATTCTTCAGTTCCTTCAGTTTAAGAAATAGTCAATCCATCCCTTTTGATTTTCTGACTCTAGCTCTTTTCATATTTCATTATAATTATTTGTTCTGTCTTCCCGTTGTGCCCTTTGAAATCTTCTGTAAAGATCCTTAACATCTTGATTGCTTTCCTTTGCTTGACTTCTTAGAAATCTAGTGAGATATTCAGAGTCTCTTTTGACATCCATCTTGGTCTTTTCTTCTTCCTCCATCTTTGTAATGACCTTTTGCATGTTTCCTGGATGATTTTCTTGATTTCCTCCCACAGCTCATCCGACCTTTGTTAGTATTCAAGACCTCAAACTTGTTTTGGAGATGGTCTTTAAATTCAGGAGGGATAGCCTCAAAGTGAAATATGATTCTTGTTGTTTCAATTTGCTTTTCTTTAGCTTCAATTTGAACTTGCATAGAAATAGTTGATGATCTGTTCCACAATCAGCACCTGGCTTCATTTTCACAGCTGTTATTGAGCTTTTCCAACAATTTTTTCCATAGCTGTAATCAATCTAATTCCTCTGTAGGCCATCAGGTGACCTCCATGTGTATTGTCACTGTGCTTCTTGCAAATAGTGTTAACAATGAATAAATAATTGATTATATAGAATTCTAGCATTTGATCTCTAGCCTCATTTCTGTCACCAAATCCATGTTTCCTGACTACTGATTCTTCTTCCTTTTCCCACGTTCAGACTGCTTTGAAAGAATTGGCTAAGAGCAAGGCCCCCGGAATAGATGGTATACCAATTGACATATTTCAACTAACAGTTGCTGCCTTAGATGTGCTCACCAAGTTGTGCCAAGAAATCTGGAGAACAACCACTTGAACAACTGACTGGAAGAGATCTATATTTGTTCCCATTCCAAAGAAAGGTGATCCCACAGAGTGTGGAAATTATCGAACAATAGTTATATTACATTCAAGCGAGATTCTGCAGAAGATTATCCAAAAATGACTGGAACAGAACATCAGCAGAGAACTACCAGAAGTGCAGGCTGGGTTTAGACGGGGTCTTGGTACTAGGGATATTGTAGCTAATGTTAGATGGTTCTTGGCTGAAAGCAAGGAGTACTAGAAGAATGTCTATCTTTGTTTCATTGAATATGCAAGGGCATTTTACTGTGTGGATCATAACAAACTGTGCCTAACTCCGAGAAGAATCTCAGAACACTTGACTGTGCTAATGTGAAACCTATACTTGGACCAGGAGGAGGGAGTCGTCAGAACAGAGCAAGGAAAACACTGCATGGTTCAAAATTGGGAAGGGTGTATGCCAGGCATGTATCCTATTTCCATACCTTTTCAAACTTTATGCAGAACAGATTATCCAGGAGGCTGGGCTCTGAGGAAGAATGTGGCATCAGGATTGGAGGAAGAATCATCAACAATCTGTGTTATGCAGATGACACAACCCAACACTGCTTGCTGAAACTGAGGAGGACACGAAGCACTTGCTTTGAAAGGTCAGGGACTGCAGTCTTCAGTATGGATTGAAGCTCATTGTCAAGAAAACAAAGATTCTCACTACTGGGACAATTGGCAGCACCATAATGGGTGGTGAAGAGATTGAGATTGTTCATAGTTTTGGTTTGCTTGGATCCACAGTCAATGCTCTTGGCAATAACAGCAGGAAATTAAATGATGTATTGCAATGGGAAAGTCTGCAGTTAGAGACCTCTCTAAAGTACTGAAGTGCAATAATGTCAGTTTGGAGACTAAGGTGCACCTGATACAAGCCACTGTCTTTGCAATCACTTGCTGTGCATCAGAGAGGTGGACAATGACTAGGGAGGATAGAAGGAGAATTGATGCCTTTGTTCTGTGATGCTGGAGAAGAGTATTGACTATACCACGGACTGCTAAGAAAACAAACAGGTTTGTCCTGGAAAGGGTGAAGCCGGGCTGCTCCCTGAGGCCAGGATTCTGAAGCTTCGTCTGACATACTTTAGACATGGAGAGGGATGTCATGCTTGGGATGGTGGAGGTACAGCGCAGGAGAGGAAGACCCTCACTGAGATGTATTGATTGATTCAGTGATTGTGGTAATGGGAGGAAGGTGTGTCAGAGACAGTGAGATTGGCACAAGACAGCGCAGGGTTTAGGGCTCTTGTACACAGGGTTGCTATGAGTTGCAGGCGACTCGACAGCACATAACAACGACAGTCACCCTTATTACTTACGCAACACATGTGCCTAAGGGGTGATTCCTGGTGACCAACACCTGATCTGTTAGCTGCATACTCTCATCAACTCTTTTGTGTAACATGCTCGTCTGCCAAATATTGCTCTAAAGCTAAGCACCTAATTAAAGTTATACTAGGGAGAAGGATTATCCATCTATGTCTGAAATAATGGGCCTTTGGAAAATGCTGTGTACAACAGAGCACACTTAGGTCAGACTAGCAGATATGGTACCAATGGCTGAGTTTTCTTATGGTGGTCACAAATGAGAAGGAACCGTTGAAAACAGACACTAGTGATTGGAACATGAAATGTAAGAAGTATGAATGTAGGAAAATTGGAGATTGTTAAGGAAGAAATGTAACGCATCAATATTGATATACTGACATTGGGAAAATGAGTCTGATTGCACAGGACATTTTGAATCAGATAATCATATAATCTATTATGCTCAAAATGAAAAGGTGAGGAAAAATGAGTTTGCATTCATAATTAAAAAGAACATTTCTAGATTCATCTGTAAATATAATGTGGTGAATGACAGGATAATATCCATATGCATACAAGGAAGACCTATTAATAAATATCATTCAAATTTATGTACCAACAATCAAAATTAAAGAGGAGGAAATAGATGACTTCTTCCAACTGTTGCAACCAGAAACCGATCAAATATGCCACCAAGATACATTAGTAATTATAGGCGCCTGGAATGCAATCCCCTTATGGATAGGCTAACATACTCTATTTGTGTATGTACACTCATCAATGTGGAAAAATCAGGCAATGGCTAGGAAAGCCATTCTGAATCTTTAATTCCACATGCTTATTCTCAGTCTTTCATTGTTTTTGTTCAGACATTCCTCTAGGTCGTATAGCCCTGGTGTACGAGTTGCCATCCCGCGGTCACTTGTGGTTGCTGTGAGGCTGAACACTGTGACACAGATGTGTCAAATGCGTTAAGGGTTGGCTACCCAATGCAGACAGAGAGTGGGGTGGAGCTCCCCGATTGAACAAGTGTGGAAGGAGGAGTGGCATCCACTTCCATAATAGCTTGCCTCCGGAAACCCTATGAACTTGGAGAGAGGATGAAAGGCACCCAAGCGTCAAGGACTCTCCTTCATAGGGTTGCTATGAGTCACCTGCGACTCGACGGCACTTAGCAAAAACAACAACATTCTCTGTTCTTTCTCATTTATTCTGCTTCTCTGTCTCTCTAGCATTTTAACTTGAGATTTTGAATTATATCCATGCTATTTTGTTAACCCTAGTTCTCTTTTGGTTTTATTCTTATTGTCTGTGATTTTTTTCATCTCCTGTTCCTTTTATAGTTTCAAATCTTCCTTCCAACATCTTTAACTTCTTCAGTATTAGTTCTTGGAAGCCATATCTACATATTTCCTATGCCTTCTTGTTTCTGATATATTCATTTGGTCATCAGTCTCGGCTGCTTTTTAGGAAAATGTTTTTGGTTTTGGTTTTTTTGTTGTTGTTGTTGTTGTTGTTGTTGTTTTCATAATGTTTGACCCTGACCGATGTTTCCATGAAATTGTTTGAAGAAGATGGGTGGGTGGGGTTAAAGGACCTGTTTCTCTCTTTAGGAGACAAATCCTCTGAGGGGAATTTGAAAACTCCCAGAAATGCTAACTGGGACACTTACATCCCTAATGCTCAATGCTTGTGGTCTTCTCCTGATTGTGTTTATAGTCTTTATGAAATCCTTTCTTATCCTGGGCTAGCAGGAAGACTTTCCTTGGATGGAAGGCTATCTGCTCCAGTAAAAGGGAGGACAGCCCCACCTGAATGAAATAATTTCTGATCTTGGGAGTGGAGGGAAAACTCACTTTGGCTGGTGATTCACTGTTATAGAGAAAGGGAAAGTAATAATAAAATGTGCAAAGAGTTGGAGGAGGAAAATGAAAATGTATGAACACACACAGCATTTCTTAAGTTGAAAACAAATTCAAGCCTCAAGGATGCTATGGTCAGAATATTGAGTAATCCAGGAAGCATCAAAAGAAGATGGAAGGAGTACACAGAGTCATTATACCAAAAAGCATTGGCTGACATAGAATTTCATGAAACAATTTAAGTGGTGATGAAGGAGAAAGAAACTGGCAAAGAACAAGAAACCAATAATTTATAGAATACCAATTGAGATATTTCAACAAACAGATGCTGCTCTGGATGTGCTCACCAGGTATTAAAAAGAAATCTGAAGGACAACCACCTGGCCAACTGAATGGAAGAAATTCATATTTATTCCCATTCCAAAAATAAATGATCCACCAGAGAGCAGAAATGAAAAAAATGAGATCACTAAATAATACACTCAAGCAAGATCTTGGTGAAGATCATCCCAAAACAACCAAAATAGTACATTGACAGAAATATAAGCTAGGCTTAGAAGAGACTGTGGCCCAGGGGATGTCAAAACAAACATCAGATGGATCTTGGCTGAAAGCAGAGAGTACCAGTGGAATGTCTCTCTGTATTTTATTAACTATACAAGAGTTTTGACTGTATGGATCATGAGAAATTGTGAGTAACTTTTAAAAGAATGGGAATCTCAGAGTACTTGATTATTCTGTGCAAAACCTATACTTGGACTAGGAGGCTCTGGTGGCCTGGGGCAAAAAGATACCCTGCAATCCTGGAAGCACGAGGTTTTAATTCACCAGCTGTTCTTCTGGAGAAGGATAGATAATCTCCTTCTGTGCAATTAACTGCCTCTGAAAACCCACTAGACGGTCAGCTATGGATTGGTTCTGACCTGATGGTATGCATCAACAACAAGTTTAAGTCAGGTAACTTCTGATTTTTCTTTCTTTTCTTTGGGCTAGGAGGGACTATGTTTGGCAAAGGATATCATGCTTGGACTGGTGGAGAAACATCACAAGAAAGAAGACTCTGGATTAGATGAATTGACTCAGTAACTAGGATAATGAGAAGAGGTATGTCAGAGATAATGAAATTGGCTCAGGATAGAGCATGATTCAGAGCTATTGTGTATAGATTTGCTATGAGTCACAGACACCTCAACAGCACATAACAACAACAATAATACATGAAAATTACAGCAACTAATGTTCTATTAATCAAAGCACACATTTGCTCTGGTTATTTATAAAAGCTGAATTTCTGAAGTATGCTTTTTAAAAAAACATAATTTAAAATTAATTTAGCACTTATATTTTAAGTATATAGCTTTATTAAAATACATTTTAAAGTTCAACCTTCACAGAGTTTATGCTTTAAAGCCTATAATCACAAAAATATGTAATTTAGTAGTTACTAAAATACATATTCTGATAAGAAAAAATAATTTTTTTTTCTGTGAGAGTCTTGAGTCATTTCACAGGATTCCTGAAGGTACCCAGGGAGTAAAAGAGGAAGTTGTTAGCTTATTGTCAAAGAATGAGTAGGAAGAGTTTTCCTAATTTCTTATCTTTGTGAGTCTTAAAATCTTTCAAATATCCATCCAAAGTACACTAGTTGGTCACTATTTGAAGCAACAGAGAAAGAATTGTCTCCATGAATAACTGCTTCTGGCTACCATTATCAGTTGTTTCAATTCAAGTCTATATAGAATAATACTAGTCAAAAGATAAAAAATGCAGAATAGGATTGCAAACTCTCTTGGAGTTCAGGTTTTCTGGAATCGTTGATGGATGAATCAATAAAATAATTACTCTGAGCTAATATTTAAGCCTTAAACCAAAACATCTAAAATATCCTTCAAGCCAAATAATAAATTACCTTCGATAATAAAAAACATCTACCATGAGCTGTATGATCTTTCATAGAGCTGGTTATGTGGGATCAAATTGACAACATTGGTGAGAAAGGTAAGATTAAGCATAAAGGGCATAAAATTCATGTTAACAGGAGAGAAGCAATTTGGATATAAGAGTGAGAATGGTTATAGAACTTTAAGACTATAATCAATTGTCATTGAATATTATACATGGAAATTGTTGAATTGTCATATGTACTGCTGCCTGAATATTCCTATGAAAATAACAGAAAAGATTTTTTTAAATAAAAAAATAATGAGTAGGAGTTATTCAACAGGGGCTAAAAGCACACCCTTAGGGAAAACTCATAAGGGAGTGAGAGTCCATACAATTTACCCAACTTGAAAAGAACACAGGAGTTACTGATGATAGTCAAAATAAGGTTGATAATTAGGAAGCCTCCATATTTTAAAATATTTAGGTCTCAAAAGCATATAAATATATTTACTTTTGGCAGAAAGAAAGTTAAGTTAGCCACTAAAGTAGCTATTTTCTCTGGTTTCTCTATTCTCTTAAGAAATTAAGTGCCATCGAGTCACCTGTGACTCCTAGTAACACTATGTACAGCCCTGAATCCTGCCTTATCCTGAGCTGGTCTCACTGACTATGACATATCTACCCCTATTACTCTAGATACTGTGTTAATCTATTTAATCCAGGAGTTTCACTCTCCTGCCTTGTCGCTCCACCCTTCTGAGCATGATGTCCTTCTCCAAGGACTGGTCCCTCCTGACCACATGCCCAGAGTATATGAGATAGAGCTTTGAAATCCTAGCCTCTAAGGAGAAACTTGGTTTTACCCTCCCCAAGACAGACCTGTGTTTTTTGGTGGTCAATGATATGTTCAAGATTCTTTCCCAGCACCACAACTCAAAGGCATAAATTCTTCTTCTGTCATCCTTAGTCATTGTCCAGCTCTCTGATGCATAGCAAGTAATTACAAAGACCATGGCCTGGATTAGGCAAATCTTAGTCTCTGGAATGACGCCATTGCTTTTCAGTACTCTGGAGAAGTCCCTGACTGCAGATTTTCCAGTCTTTTGATTTCTTGACTTCTGGTGCCAAGTATTGATTGTGGAGCTGAGCAAGCTGTAACTGTTAACCTTAAACTCTTCTCATTCTATCATGGTACTGTCAATATTTTTCTCAATATTGAACTTCAATCCATATTGAAGACTACAGTCCTTGACTTTCTGCAGCAAGTGCTTCAGGTCCTCTTCAGTTTCAGCAAGCAATGTTGTGTCATCTGCCTAATGTAGGTTGTTGATGAATCTTCCTCTACTGCTGATTCCACCTCATAAAGCTCAGACTCCCAAATGATCTGTTTCACAAACTGGTTGAGAAGGTATAGAGTGAGAAAACATTCCTGACACTCTTTTCCTGATTTTGAACCACATATTGTTTCCTTGCTTTCTTTTGAGGATTGCTTCTGTTAATTCAGTTGTGCAGTAAGGGGTGATTACCTGATCGTGGTTAGAGCTAGTACCCAAATAAAAAACAACAACAACAACAACAACAACAACAAAGATGTCAAGTAGTTTCCAATTCCGTGACAGACCCAATAGAACCAAATAGAACTAACCCTTAGGGTTGACAAGGTTGTAATTTTTGTGAACTTGAATCATTCACCAGTCAGGTTGTAGGTGAGCACTTAACCACTTTGCCAGCAGGGCTCCTGGGAAACTAGTAGTATGTGGAAAAGAAGTAGATAAGCAGGTTACAAATAGAACCTGATTGAAAGACTAGAGACATAAGGTGTTGCACAAAGCAAGTATATTCACAGCAGCTTAGGCAGAACCTGTTTGTGAACAGCAAAGGGCAGAAACTCTTCAGAGATACTGCTCTGTCCACTAGAGTGGAGTAGGCCAGAAAGTCTGAAGTTGGGAAGAATTGCAACCATAAAAGACAGAGAGGAGATGCAGGAAGTGGGATGTTGGAACAAAAACCAAGTATTCTCATAGTAAAAACCGTGACCAATAGTGCAAGGGTTCATTTCAACAGCATGAGCACATTGATTTTTGCCAATCATATGATTTTCAAGCCCATATATTTCAGAGTGAAATTTTGTTCCATGGATTTTAAAATACTGCTAACATTTTCTTCTGAGTAATTCTAATTTATTCATTACTATTGAGTCAGAACCAATTCATAGCTGAGCCACCAGCACATTTTCATAGGCTTTAAAACACAGAGAAGGAGAAGATTGTGCATGTTTTTCACTATCAAGCAGTTGGTGGATTTGAACTAAATGCCTTTGGATTGGATGCTCACCCAATTCCTTGAAACTAGGCCACCAGATCATTTGTAGGTACATTCAAATATCAACCTTTAAATTAACAACCAGTTGTGCTTTTTAATACCCACAGATTTCCTGTATAACCTTATTAAAAGAGACTTTTGACTCCAGATCATTACAGAAAATTTGGGATGGATAAGTTAGAAAGGGGAGAATCAATAATTTCAGAATGTTGCCAAGAGGAACCAGTCCTTGGATAAGGTCATCATGTATAAAAAGGTTCAAGGTCAGAGCAGGAGAGGAAGACCCTAGATGAGAATATGACTGGCAATAAACAAAATTGAGTCAGAGATGATGACATTAGTTTAAGATAGGGCAGAGTTCAGAGCTATTGTTTATAGGGTGGCTGTGAGTTAAGCTGACTCAATGGCATGTAACAATACAATAAGAAAGATATTTTCTAGTTAAAATAAAGTAAGGTTTGATATCTTCTAAAATGTTTTATTGCTTTTGTTGTTTGTTGTATAGTCAACACTGGCTTTTGATAATTTCCTTTGTGTATAATACAACTGTTCCATGTGGTTTTCAAAATTGTTACTTAACTGAAACAAGCCTGCTTTCTAAATGAGTCTGGGTTACTTAAGACTTCTAACTTTTAAAGATAACAGTGTTGTGCTTCACTATATGACCCACTCAGGAAATCCCAGACTTCTAATATGACTTGCCTACCAATCAAATTTTTATTTCAAGATTAAATACATTGAATATAATTTTTACCCCTACATTTTATTTTAGAACACATAAATAGCCACAACTGTTCTTTCCTTCTTTCATCCACAAAAGTGTATATATTTATGGAGTTATAATACAATAATATTTTTAAAAGCTTGCTTACATTTATATTTTTAAAGCTTAGCAGGAGATAACCTAGCACAATTCAAATATGTGTAAATGCTTCTTAGGTTTCTAGGCTTTTGAAAAAGAGAAATTGCATTCTCAGAGCCCAGCAAATTGCAAATATGATTTTTTTTTCAGGACAGAAACTGGAGGGTGACTGCTACTAAAAGAGAAGATGAAAGTCGTTTTGTTCACACAGGAATAAGTTAGGAGGCAGTTCATGGGCTGGTCTTAATGAAAATTCTGAAGAATTGTATTTTTCATAGGTTCCATTGCAGGAAAAATATCACAGTGGGGTATAATGAAATCAGAGGTTAGTAATAGAAGGAGCATCCTGGGAAAAGAAAAAAAAATAAGATTTTCTACTCCATAAAATACACCTTTTCCACTAAAATTACTAGCATATTATAGTTGAAATTGCATTAAAGTTGAGGATAGCACATAAATACTATGATCTTTTTTTTCCCTTTAAACTAGATTGCTTTTTCTATTTACCTGCTAAGATCGGAGTTCAGGGATTCCATCTCTTCCAAGTGATTATAGCAACTGAAATGATCAGAGGGATGCTTTCTTCAGTGTGTTGTAGACAATAGTGCAGTACTGGAGACAGAGAGGAAACTGGTGGGAATTGAAGGGCCAAATTTTCATCTAGAAATCACTTGACTAATATTGAGATGAAATGATCTGGGTTTTCTGCTTTGTGTCATTTATAGTTTGTCTATCAAAAGAAGATTTGTTCAAAACTGCTGCTTCTCTTCTCAAAAGATGAGCATTTTGAAATACTTTCATAATTTTCACTGAATACTATCTTTCAAATTCTTCCTAAAACTATATATGACACTAACTACATATTTGGGGAAATGAGCGTAATGTGAAAATTTAACATTTAGAAAAGCATAGGTGATTTAGAAGGTTACATTTTGACTGCTTTCAAGAAAATGAGCAAACGTGTTATTTAAAGGGTTGCAAAATCAGAGTACGAATAAAGAAATTGAGAGAAAGCATGTCACCAGTTGCCATCAGGTAGATTCTGACTCATGATGTCATGTCATGGTCATATTTCTATTAAGGTTAAGAAGGAAGGTTGAGCTAAAAGTGTAATGCATACATAATTATAAATACTTCCATTGAGTCAATTCCAAATCTTAATGACCCTGTAGGACAGAGCAAAACTTCCCATATGATCTCCAAAGATATAAATCTATGGAAACCAATCATCACATCTTTTTTCTTTAGAGTAGTTGATGGATTTGAACGACTGAACTCTTAGTTAGTGCCAAATTCTTTAATTATTGCTCTAAAGCTTTTTACATACATAATTCTCATTGCCAATGACTTTGAACTGACTCATAACTGACATCCCAGTGGGTTCTCTGAAGCTATAAATCAGACAAGATTAAATTGTTCACTTTTTCCCCTCAGAGCTTCTGGTAGATTAAAACTGATAGAGAAGCTCAGCTTTTGGATTAACAGTGTAATTCCCTATGAACTAAATCACCAACATTCAATTACTTATGTTGTAATATGCAGAGGATCAGATTTTACTCATAGATGATCTACAGAACCTTTTTCAGGGGCTATAAGTAGCATAGGAATAGATTGCACATCTTTCTCTACAGAAGTGGCTGGTAGATTTAAACTGTGCATTTGAGTTGAAGATATCTCCCATTGGACTTCCAGAGTTCAAATCATAATAGCTTAAATAATATGTAGGGAGAATCAGGTCATTTGTCTTTTCAATTACTTGCTATGCTTCTGAGAGCTGGATAATAATTAAGGATGACAGAAGAAGAATTGATACCTTTGAATTGTGGTGGTGGAGAAGAGCGCTGAATAGCCATGGACTGTAAAAAGAGCAGACAAATATGTCTTGAAAAAGCAGCAAGCAGAATGTTCCATGGAAGCAAAGGTGGTTAGCTTTGTCTCTCATACTTTGGACATGTTGTAGGAGAGGTTGTTCCATGGAAAGGGATACCATGGTTAGAAAGGTGAAGGGTCAGTGGAAGAGAAGACGACCCCCAAGGAGGTGGATTGACAAAGTGATGGTAGCAATGGGCTTAAGAGATGATGAAGATGGTATAAGATAGGACAGAATTCAGGTATGTCATTCATAAGATTTCTACGAGTTTTATTCAACTTAATGACATCCAACAAGAATAACAACTGGTAGCTTAATGGTAAGTAATGTACTGCCAATCCAAAGGTAAACACTAGCTCTGTGAATTCACCAACTCCTCTGCTGAAGAAAGATGACAGTCTCATCCCAAGTGATGTACTGCTTCTGAAATCTGTTGGAGGGTGAGCTATAGGTAGCTTCCAACTCAATGACGTATAACAACTAATATGTGATATGATTGTCTCTCTGCTTTTGACTGTAATTTCAGAATAATAAGCAGTTTCTAAATGTATGATTGAAATGCTAGTAAATTTTTATTGTTTTATGTATTAGGAGGGAAGATATAATTTTACCTTTGGCATCCAATAGCATTTATATTTATTTGTTAGCCATATGGGGAAAGAATCAAGTTATATTACATAAAAGAGTGTCTACTGTGGAATGAAATCAGCTACCATAGTGGACAAACATACTGCCATTGCAAAAGTTCTGATTTGTAATAACTCCACATCTCATTTTTGATTTTTCTTTTGAGGAGCAACTTGTAGATTTGCACTGCTAGCTTTTTAACTGGTAGTCTGATGCTTTCAACACGTATGACATCAGAGATGTTTTCATGGTGGAATGATTTGGAAACAAAACAAAACAAACAAAACCCCCCAAAACCATCAAAGCAAAAAACTCAGTTCAATGCTTTAGAGTCAGAATCTACTCAGAGCTAATCCTCCAGTGATTTTTTTTTCCAGAGGTTGTGAATTCCACTTGAAGAGAATGCCCATCTTTTCCCTCCAGAGTAGCTTGCTGTTGTTATTGTTGTTAGGTGCCATCAAGTTGAGTATGACTCATAGAGACCCAGTCCTGGCCTGCACCATCCTCACACTTTCTGATGCACAAGAGCCCATTGTAGCGGTCACCGTCATTTCATTTGGTTGAGGGTCTTCCTCTGCTTCCAAACAGCTTCCACCCTTCCAAACAGCATGTCCCTCTCCAAAGAATAGTATCTCCTAGCAACATGTCCAAAGTATGTGAGGTGAAGTCTCATCATTCTTGGCTCAAAAGAGCACTCTGGCTACACCCTCTTCAAGACATATCTGTTCATTCTCTTGCCCATCTACGAATTTTCAATACTCTTCCCCAACACCACAGCTCAAAGACATCAATTCATTTTCTGTCATCTTTATTGATTGTCCAGGTTTCAGATGCATAGCTAGTAATTGGAAAGACTATGGCCTGAATCTGACGTACTTTAGTCCTCAAACTGACATCACTACTCCTCAATAATTTGGAAAGGTCCCTAACTGCAGTACAATGCACCTTGTTATTTCCTGACTGCTTGTACCAAAGTTGTTAATTCTGCTTCTAAGCAATTGAAGCTATTGACAGTTTCAATCTCCTCTCCATCCATCATGACACTGCTTATCGGTCCAGTGGTAAGAATCTATGTTTTCTTGGTAATGAGACACAATTCATATTAAAGGTTGCAGTATTTGATTTTCTGCAACACGTACTTTAAGTCCTCCTCATTTTCATCGAGTAAGGTTGTGTCATCTGCATAACACAGGCTATTGATGAGTCTTCCTCCAATCTTGATGTCACACTCCTCTTCATAGAGACCAATTTCTTGGATAATTTGCTCAGAATATATATTGAACAGGTATGAATATAGAATACAACCCTAACATACTCCTTTCTGACTTCCAAACCATGTTGTGCTCCCCTGATCCATTCACACAACAGCCTCCTGATCTAGGTATAGGTCTTGCATAAACACAATCAAGTGCTTCAGGATTCCCATCTTTCTCAGTGCCAGCCACAACTTGTCATGATCCACACATTCAAACTCTTTTGCATAGTCAATAAAACATAAATATACATTCTTCTGGTATTCCTTACTTTCTTCCAGGATCCATCTGACATCAACAATGATATCCCTGGTTCCACGACCTCTTCTAAATTCTACTTTAACTTCTGGAAGTTACCTATGTATGATCTTTAGCAGTATTTTGCCTGTATATGATATCAGTGATATTTGATAATTTTCACATTCAGTTGGATCACCCTTCTTGGGAATAGCTAACCAGAGGGGCTGTTATTGCTGATTGCCTTTGAGTTGAGCGTAACTCATAGGGACCCTATAAGCAAAAGTCCTGAAGCTTCTCCACATCCGGAGACATATTGTTTAGGAAGTGGATGCCACATGGCTAGCAAACTCAAATTACTTCCTTTTAAGTTGATAGCATACCTTTGCTTCATATGATATTAGAGTTTTCCATTAAAAGGAAGCAGGAACAAAGACACAAGCAAAACAAAACAAAACAAAACAAAAAAACCAAGATAAAACCAAACATCAAGGATAAGGAGACTACCAAAATGATAATTCCTTTTTTTAAAAAAATTAATTTCAATGAGCATCTACAGAGATTTTAGAATTCCATTCATTCATTGTTGCACTTTTCTCCCTGCCCACCCCACCCTCATCCCCCACTGGATAATTCCTTTTTATACATTTAAGTGACCTGTATGGTAAAGGGAACTTCAGTGGCCTAGTGGTAAGAAACAGCTGTGCTACAATCCAAAAAACCATGTGGTTTGAATATGCATGAGACTACACAATTTCCTTGTGTGTCATTTCCTTGGTTTTGATCTATGAATTTCCAAATTATCTTTTTATCCTTTTTACCTGTTTTGTGCCCTGAAATATCTCTTAACTGTTTATTGAACTAAAAGCTTTGCTTGAATCAAAACAAACCAATAATAAAACACTTTAGTAAACTTGTTTTACCCAGTTATTATTAGAATTTATTCAATTTTGAAAAATTTATGAATTGAATGGCAATTTGTGAAACTGTGAAATGCTTCCTCTAGCACTATCAGTATTAGATAGGTTGTGTCATCTGCACAGTGTAGGTGGTTGATGAGTCTTCCTCCAATCCTCATGATACATTCCTCCTTATAAGTCCAGCCTCTCAAACTGTCTGTTCCTTCACACAGATTTAAAATTTATGGAGATAGGGCATGTCTCTGACACATTTATTTATTGATTTTGAATCATATAATGTTTCCTTGCTTTGTTCTGATGGCTGCTTCCTGGTCGAAGTATAGGTTTTGCCTGAACATGATCAGTGCTTTGGGATTCCCATTCTTCTCAAAGTTAGCCATAGTTTGTTCTGACCCACAGAGTCAAATACCTTTACATAGTCAATAAAGCACAGACAGATAGTCAGTCCTCTGGCACTCTCTGCTTTCAGACAAGTTTCATCTGTCCTTGGCAATGATATCTCTAGTGCCACAATAATATATCTAAATGTATATCTACCTGTATATTTCTGTTAGGTGCCATACAGTCTAGGACGACTCAGAGTGACTCTATGAACAATAGACCTGAACCCTGTCATATCCTGTGCTGACCTCATAATCTCTGACACATTTGAGCCTATTGCTACTATAGTGACTGTGTCAATACACCAGGCTAAAGGTCTTTTTCTCCTTCTTTACCTTGCATCTTTCTATGCATAATCTCCTTCTCCAAGAAATACCCTCACCTAGAAAATTGACCTGTTGCTTTGAGAGCTCTCATGGCCTAGAGGTAAGAATCTCCCCTGCAATACTGAAGGTACATGATTCAAACCCACCAGCTGCTTCATAGGAGAAAGATGGGGAATCTCTTTCTGAACAACTAACTACCTCTGAAAAACCTACTAGAGGATCAACTATAGGTCAATTTTAACTCAATGATACATACCCAACAATACAAGCAACATTCCTCAAGAATAAGATAAAACTTTATCATCTTTGCCTCCAAGGAGCAATTGGGCTGCACCAATGTGTGTGTGTGTGTGTTGTGGTGTATCATCTAGTCAGAACTGACCCATAGCTTCATCTTTCATGGATTATCAGAGGCAGTTAATCACATGGGAGTAGATTGTTCATCCTTTCCCCATGGAGTAGCTTATGGCTTTGAACCATGTGCCTTTGGTCACCAGTGTCATTATATATGTGTGTGTATACATATATATATACACATACACACACACACATGCTGAGATGTCTAAGCATGTAGGGGGATTAAAATAGACATGTCATCAGAAGTAGTTGTGCTCACCAAAAAAAGCTAAAAGAGATGTGAATTTCAGAAGGTGATTTCATGGAAAAACGGCCAGGTTCCTTGATTTCAGCAAATATGAAGGATGAAATACATATTTTATTGTCTTATTTGTTTGTTTGTTTGGTTGGTTTGAAATAACAGGAGTGTTTCTAATATATTATGGGAATGAGAAAGCCACATGCAGTATGTTCCATTCAAGTGCGAGAGATTAGAAAAGTTTGTATTTTACCAAACTATGCTTCGCAGACTAACAGAAAGGGCAACCTAGGTAGAATTATCAAATATGGAAATACAAAGGAGGAGGAACAGTTGTAAGCAGACCTTAGTGATTGGAACATGGAATGTGAGAGCCATGAATGTAGGAATATTAGAAATTGTCAAGAAAAAAATGGAATGCATAAATATTGCCATATTAGGCATTGGAGAGATGAGATGGACTGG
>NW_006399930.1:4733836-4739356 GCF_000299155.1 Elephantulus edwardii
GATGGGTGTGTCAGAGGCGGTGCGGTTGGCACAGGATAGAGCAGGGTTTAGGGCTGTTGTGCATAGTGTCGCTATGAGTCGCAAACGACTCGACGGCACATAACAACAACAACAACAACATGCTTTGACAGAGACTTCAATGTTCGCAATACATTATGTGAAAGAGAAAAGAATGCATTTCCTGTTTGTGATCAACTTGTATCATATATGTTCTCATCTCAGGATAGTTTTATGGGCAAAGTGCAATTTCTCCATTTAAACCTAGGGTGTCAAAAAAGTTTTCGTATATTGCAATAAACTGTTTTATAAAGACAGGAAAGTTCTTGGTATATTCTATGAACGATAATATATTGTGGCTCACATTCAATCAAGTAAAGTACTTTCTGTGTTTCCCAAAAGTTTTAATTTCTAATATCATAGTTATTCTTTATTGTATCTTAAAGATCCTTAGTGATGGAATATATAACACGTGGGTCTGTATTAGGAAGGTCTGTGGTTCAAATATGCTCAGCAAAAGAAAAAGGATCAGCCTTATTTCATAAAGATCTCTGGCCTTGGAAACAGATAGAGCGTCACTATGAGTCAGTACCAACTAGAGGGGGCGGTGGCTTTGGTTTTATGGATGTTGTCTTTTAGTATCCGTGTTTGATTCAGTTTTAAATTAGTCATACTACCTTTTTCGATATATAGCTTTGAGTGTTCATAGCTTCACTTCATATATAATGTAAAAACCTTACAGCATAATACTGCTATTTTGTGTCATTTAGTCTAATGTTGTTACACATACTTCTTTTGTTTTATTAAACTAAATGCATAGTTATTTTTGTCCTAAATAGTCATTCAGACTTAATAATTAATAAAATGAAGAATTTTAAAAATATTTCCCAACAGAAGTTTCTTATTTTTGGTGAATTTCATTCCTCTGATATACTCTGATATGATTTCCTTTCAGTTTTTTGCAACCTAATATGTTTATTTTTATTTATTGACAGTTTTGATGCTGAATGCCTATTAATTCCAAACTATTCATTCCTATTTTATTGATATGTCTTTGTTTGGTCTTTGTTTTTGAGGAATATTTTTTAGTATTCTTTGATAATTTCCCCCAGAACTTTAAATATAATGTTACACTATTTCTTTGTTGGTTTTATTATTCAGTCTACATGTGTAAAAAAGAGCAAATGCCATGTGGGTAACACTTTATCTGATCCTTTATCAGCTTCACAAAAGGGAATTGTCCCTGTCCACAGCATCAGCATGTCCCCCAAGCTCAGATTCCTGTTTCTACTCATTTCAACACCAATTTATCACTTAGTGGGTTCAAAATCTGATGTGATGAATCACAGACCACACAGAACCATATTTGAGGAGCCAAAGCCTATAATCCAGATTAATAACAGAATGCAATCAAGACAGTTCTCAAAATAGGTACACAGGTATCTCAGTCTTGAGCCTCAAGGCTATGAATGTTCCCAAATTCTCAGTCCTGACAATATTGGCTCTCCATTCAATTGTCCAACAAAAGTCTCAATTCTGCCAATATTGACTTTTCCCCACCCATTCCACTTGAACCAAAGTTCCATTTCCTGTCAATTTTTCAGTTCACCTATGGCTTTTGCTGCCATCTTTAAGTGTGTCCTACATTTTCACCAAGTTAAAGGAGATATCTTCTGGTGGGGGAAGATCCTATTTCTACAGCTAGAGCTGCCTGATTTATTTGGGATACTAATCAATACTCTTGTAGATTGTTAAGCCTGGCCAATCCCTTGGAGGAATGATGGTTATCCAACCCCTTGTGGATAAGCCAACATGCCGCATTTGCATAGTCATGCTCATCCACTTACTCAATCATCCACATTAGAAAAGCACACTTTATGACAAAAAATCGGGAGTAATTCCTTCTGGTCTCCCCCTCTGCATGTGTTCTGTTTCTTCTTTTGACCTTAAATTTTCCCCTATGTCATTGGATTTTGACACTTTAATTACAATTTACCTTGAGATACCTTTCTCTCTTTCTCTCTCTCATTTTTATTTGATATCTACTGCTTTTATTAGAAAATATTTGCCTACTATATATAGTGTATGGTGGAACTCTCAAATTAAAACAAGCTTGGAAGCTATAGTGGTGTCCACTTCTGAAATAGCTTTCCTCTGGAAACTCTATGAATTTACAGAAATGATGAAATTACACAAGTGTTCAGGTCTTTCATTCATAGGGTCTCTATGAGTCGCCTACAATTTGATGGCATTTAACAACAACAACAATTTTTTTCAGCTCTTTTTCTTTCTTACTTTTCTTTCCTTCCAACTCAGTGCTCCAGTCACACATGTATGAGGGTACTTAATAATCTCTCACATTCCAGTGAGACACTCATTGTATTATAGGCTTGGTTTAATGATGTTTGGTCTGATAATTTAGCTTTTTTCCCCCCTTTGCTTCAGTTGGATATGTTTTATGATCATGTTTCAGAACCACTTCATGTTTACTTTCACTTTTTATAGTCTGATTTCAGTTAGAGGCAGCAGAGTTTGTACTTTAGATTATTCTTTCTAATAATCTTCTAAATTGAGGTGAAGTTCACATAACATAAAATTCTGCTTATTGCTATTGAGTCAAAACCAATGTATAGTTGATTTTCCACGTCAAAAACCAAAGACAAGTTGTTTGAATTCATGGGAGAAAGACTGGTCTGTGAATCTCATGTGATTTACAGACTCGGAAAATATGCTAGTGGACAAGATATGTATCGATTCTAACTAAGCAAGACATAACACAACAACCAACAGCATAAGAGGAAATTGTTCACTTTTCTTTTTCAGACCAATTAATGTATTAGCATCACCAGAAGAGTGATTTGTGTTAATGTCAAGTGCTTATAATTTAGGCTACAAAAACTCCCATTAATATAAAATTGCTGTTGTTGTTGTTTACTCTCTGGTCAGAACTGACACATTGCAGACTCTTCAGCAGGATTTCAGAGGCAGTTAATCACACAGGAGGAGATTTTCTACCCTTCTGCCATGGAGTAACTGATGGCCTCAAACTGCATGCCTTCGGGATTGCAGCGTAGCTTCTTGCTTCTAGGCCAATTAGCCCTGTTAAAAACGATTCTTTTCATGAGTGGCATTAGGTATGTTCACAAAATTTCTATATGTTTATTATTGTTGTTCTCATGTACTGTTGAGTCGGAACCACTGATCCTCCAGTGAGTGGATTTTCAGAGACAGTTAATTGCACAGAAGTAGATTTCCCATCCTTCTCCTGTGGAGTAGCTGGTGGATTCAAACTGCATGCCTTTGAATTGCAGTTCAGCTTCTTATCACTTTGTCATCAGAGCTGATAGTGTATTTACTATGTATTTAGCCAGGTTGTTTAATTTCTATATTAGTATAAACTTTCCTTACATTTTAGCTTTTGTGTTAACAATGACACAGCCACTATAAGAATAGGCTCAAGTATGTTAGATATAGTGAGAAAGATGCATGATAAGGCAAGGTTCAGCTCTGTTGTCCGTAGAGTTGCTAATATGAGTCATAATTTACTTGATGGACATATTATAACAGTAATAATAATATTATAATACCTTGAGTATATGTTTTATTATTTATCCAAGTTGGGTTATGAGTTTAGTCTCATGATAGGCAGTTATTTCGAGAACCAACAAGATGTCTTGCTTTTAAACTTTGTTAAGGAAATTTATAGAATGTTTTGCGTTAGACATTAGAGTATTTATTATTCCAGGTTATAGTGCTTTGAGGTTTTATTCAAAGAACACAAATCATTAGTGGTACAATTGTTAAGGGTTCATTTACTAATGGAAGAGTTAGAGGTTTGAACCATCAACCACCCTCTGCAGGAGAAAAGGCTAATTATTTATCCTCAAAAATGTTAAAGTCCAGTAAACCCTTGATGAGATGTATCGATTCAGTGATGGGGTAATGTGTCAGAGACAGTAAGATTGGCACAGGATAGAATAGAGTTTAGGGTTGTTTTACCTAGAGGGTCACTATAAGCCACATGCAGCTCAGTGACACATAACCACAACAAAAAACTCTGTAGGACAGTTCTACTCTGTCCTATAGGATTGCCATAATTCAGAATTAATACACACACACACACACACACACACACACACACACACACACACACTTTATATCTTTGTGAAGTGTAGCAGTTACTAAGCTGAATTACATATACTTATTTACACACACACACATACATGTAACACAGTTCTGGTTGTCAAATGGTCAAGGTGTTGCATCACATGTTCAAATCTAGTGTTTGATTCTTCCAGCTCAATGGTGAGAGAAAAATTGACTATACCTTCTCATGGGATTTATTGCCTTTGAAAACTCTCTGGCAGCTATCTCATGGAGCAGCTGGTGGATATGAACTTCATGTAGTTTTCCTACCACTAAGCCACCAGAACACACACACTCTCTCACTTTTTTTATCTCTATCTCTATCTCTATCTCTATCTCTAGTTATCTATCTATTATCTATCTATCTATCTATCATCTGTCTTTATACACACACACAACCCCCCACACACCCACCCATGAAAAATCCACTATAAGTTGGTTCCAATTCAGACAATGAGTTATTTTGTAGTATATATGTGTACAATTCTGTACAATTATTTATTAATTGCAAAAACTTTTATATTAAACATAAACACAGACTATACACATGGATTTCACCTGATAGTATGCACAGGAATCAGATCGATTACATTTGTAAAGAATTACTGGAAAAGCTCAATATTAGCTGGGAAAAATAGGGCAGGTGCTGATTGTGAAATAAACCATTAACTACTCAAATGAAAGTTCAAATTGAAGCTAAAGAAAGTTAAATAAAATCCCATAGGAACCAAAATTTGACCTTGAGTGTATCCCAACTGAATTTCAAAACCATCTCAGAAATAGGTTTTATGCCTTGAACACTAATGAGTAAAGATCAGATGAGCTGTGGGAGAATATTATACAGAAAGAATGCAAAAGGTCATTACAAAGGCAGAGAAGAAAGAAAGACCAAGATGGATGTCAGAAGAGACTGAATATTGCACTAGAATGCTGGGATGCCAAAGCAAAGGGAAGAAATCAAGAAATTAAAGAGTTGAAAATATTTCAAAGGGCAAAATAGAAAGAAAAGCAAAGTATTATAATAAAATGTGCAAAGAACCAGAGTCAGAAAATCAAAAGAGTCAAACTCACCCTCTCCCATACTTTGGACACATGGCCATGAGGGATCAGTCCTTAGAATAGGACATCATACTTGGAAAGGTGGAGGGACAGAGCAGGAGAGGAAGACCCTGCAGGAAATGGACTGACACAGTAACAGTGGCAATAGGGGTAGGTATGTTGGAGACAGTAAGACTGGTTCAGGATAGGGCAGGCTTCACATCTTTTGTACCTAGGATCACTGTGACAATAGCTACAAAAGGAAGCACTAAGTTATAGCTGACTCTCCAGAGGGCTTTCAGGAGACAGAAGACTAGACAGAAAGACACAAAGAATGAA
>NW_006399930.1:4739621-4742182 GCF_000299155.1 Elephantulus edwardii
ATGTAATCTGAAAATAAGAACTTTATATATAAACTTTTAAGCTTTCTCTGTTCTCATGAGTCAGGATTTATTCTCTGTATTTGCAGTTTACAATTCAGCCAAAAATAACGGAAGTTTTAAATGAGTGCATTTTGAACAATTCCTGGAGTCTTTTTCTCTTATATATTCTGCCTAAGAATCTTATCCGCATCTATAATTCGAAATTTCTATTTGCTTCTCTACACATCGAGAAGACTTTTGTGCTCCCTTTCACTACCATCACCATATGTAATGGATCAGAAAGTACTGACTTTGTTAATAAAGTTATTTGTGACCTTTAGAAAAATTGCCTTAGTAGAGGTTACAGGATATTCTTATTTCAGCCTGAATTGTAAAGGGGCTCTGGAAGGTAGCTGCAGTTCTTGAAAATCCTATTTCCATGGACAATTTAATAAAATTTAAGAGAAGTACAAGTTGTTGCTTTCTCTGGAATAAGTAGAATAAAGAATTCACCAGTCACAAAGCTAGTGCTGATGACCATGGTAACAGAAGAAATATATGTCAAATATCACCAGCACTTGGAAGAGATGAAGGAATCTCTGCAAAGTCATTTTACTTTCCTTTAAATATTTTATTAAAGTGAATATTCATATATGATATGCAAGCTTTAGTGAACATTATAACTGTTTTTCCCCTCACACTTTGAAAACTTGCCTTTTTGCCATTTTATTTCTTAATGCATGAAAGAGCAAATCTATTTTTAATTATATTGAGAATTTATTTCAACATGAAAGTTTATTAAATACTAACTTTCTTGATTTTCATGGCTTAAAAAAGTGTAATGCATTTAATGACATACTTGTTAAATAAATTAATAGCTGTTTAGTACTGCTGTTGTTGTTATGTGCCATCGAGTCACCTGCAACTCATAATGATCATATGTGCAATAGCTGTGAAGCTTACCTTACACTGAGTCAGTCTCACTATTTCAACAAACCTATCCCAGTACTATGTCAATCTACCTCATCCAGGGTCTTCCTCTTCTGCACTATCCTTCCACCCTTACCAGTATGATGCTGTTCTCCAAGGACTGTTTCTTCTTGCTCACGTACCCAAAGTATGTGAGATGGAGTTTCAAATTCTTGCTTTCAAGGAAATTTGGCTTCACGTTCTCCAAGACAGACTTGTTTGTTCTCTTACTAGTCTGTGTTGTTGTTATGTATCATCAAGTCAGAACTGACTCATAGCTGACCCTCTGGCACGTTTTCAGAGGTGGTTAATTGCTCATTGGGCAAGTGTCCATCCTTTTCCTCGGGAGCAATTGATGGATTTGAACTGCTTGCCTTTGGGTTTGGTGTGCAGCTTCTTGCCACTAGGCAACCAGTGATTCCTTTGGTAGTCCATGGTATTTTCATTATTCTTACAACATTACAACTCAAAAGCATTGATTATTCTTCTGTCATCCTTATTCATGCTCCAGCACTCTGATGCATAGCAAGTAATAGTGAAGACTATGGCCTGGGTCAAGTACACATTTTCTGGCTTATGTTTATCCCTAAGAATTCTCTTTTTCACTATTTAAGAACATATAAGTTAACATTTAACAGAATTATGTAATTGTCTAAGGGTATTTTATCAGTTTTATGCTGAGCAAACAATTTGTGAAGCTTGACTTTCTGCTGAAAAATGTAGTCTCAGGATAGAGAAAAATTCATCAAAAACCTGCCTAATGCAGCTGTCACAACCTTAGTGCTGAAAGTGAGTGGGACTTAAAATACTTTTTATAAGAGATCAAAGATTAAGGCATTCAGTATAGATTACATTTCAATATCAAGAAAACAAAATTACTCTCCACGGGGCCACTAGACAACATCATAGTCTATGGAGAAAGATTGAAATTGTCAACAGCTTCATCTTATTTAGATCCACAATCAACAACACCCTTTGGTAACAGTCAATAAATATGAAAATGCCTTACATTGAGAAAATCTGTTGTCATGTACATTTGAAAGTGCTAAATATCAATAATGCCAGTTTAGAGACCAAAGTGAGCCTGATCCAAGCCATGATATTGCCAATTACTTGCTATACATACAAAATTTGACAATGAATAGAGATGACAGAAGAAGAATCAATACTTTTGAGTTGTTTTGTTGGAGAAGAGTACTCCATATTCTATGGATTGCTTAAAGAACAAACAAATATATCTCAGAGAAAATAAAACCAGGGTCCACATTGGAGGTAAACTTTTATGTCATATACTTTGGTCGTGTCAAAAGGGGGTCAGTTTCTTTTCGAAAAAGCAGAGGTTCAATGTAAGTGAGGAACATTCTCAAGAAGATGAATTGACACAATGACTGTAACAATGGGCTAAAAGATATAAAATATGACAAAGAATGCAAAGAACAGGGCAAGGTTCAAATTACATTGTTCATAGATTTGCTATGAGTCATAGTTAAATAGCTGGCACCTAACAACAGGAAGGGTCACTAGGTAATGCAAATAGTTAAGCACTTGACAACATGATTAAACTTCTGACGATACCTCAATAGAAAGACTTGTAGTTATGTTTATTCTCAAGT
>NW_006399930.1:4743789-4744383 GCF_000299155.1 Elephantulus edwardii
AACAACAACAACAACAACATGTCAATTTGTAGTTCACTACTATAAATCCTATTGCTTTCTTAGACTTTTCCCCATGTTTCTTTGTTACTGTAAAGGAATCCCAATAACTTCTATATATCAATCTTGTATCTGTCCTACCACTCTAATTAATTGGACCCAAACTGATCTCCTGAAACAAGCTGCTTGCTGGATCCAAGCTGGTGGTAGGACAAAACCCCGTGTGGAGATCCCCAGCCAAGCAGAGACCAGACAACCATGTGGGCACTGACTCACTACACCTATACCAGTAGCACCAAGATGATAGGGGAAAGGAGAGGAATGGGAGGACAGAGTTGGTGGGAGACCTGAGCCATCAAAGCAGTGTTGGTTGAGGGCAGGGGATGAAGGATACTGAAAGGGAAAGAAGAGAGACTGAGACTAATAAATAGTACTCAAGATGCTTGCTTGACCCAAGCTGCTCACTGGACTCAAGGTGGTAGCAGCATAAAACCCCATGTGGATAAGAGTTCCAGTTTCTCCACATCCTCGCCAGCATTTGTTGCTTGCTGTTCTGTTAAATTTTGCTATTCTTACTGGGGTGAGATGATATCTCAT
>NW_006399930.1:4745033-4746521 GCF_000299155.1 Elephantulus edwardii
TAGTAGGATTTGAAATCAGGGAGTGAGATGCCTCCTACCTTTTTTCTATTTTTAAGGAGTGCTTTGCTTATTAGGGGCTTCTTTCCATTCCAAATGAAACTAGAGATTACCTTTTCCATCTCCTTGAAGAATGGGATTGGTATTTGTATTTGGATTGCATTGAACGTATAAATTGCCTTTGGTAGTATTGCCATTTTCACAATATTGAGTCTTCCTATCCATGAGCAAGGGATATTCTTCCACTTCTCCTGATCTTTTTGTTTCTTGTAGTAATGTTTTGTCATTTTCTTTGAATAGGTCCTTTATGATCCCAGTTAGATTTACTCCCAAGTATTTAATCTTGCGATTAGCTATCGTAAAGGGTATTGTTTTTCTTAGCTTCGGCTCTGCATTCTCTTTGTCACTGTAGAGAAATCCAACTGATTTTTCTATGTTGATCTTGTATCCTGCTACTTTGCTGAATTTGTCAACCCTGTCCAATAGTTTTCTTGCTGAGTCTTTAGGGTTTTCTAAGTATACTATCATGTCATCTGCATAGAGAGATAATTTTACCTCCTCTTTTCCAATTTGGATTCCTCTTATTTCCTTCTCTTGTCTTATTGCTACTGCCAAGACTTCCAAAACAATATTGAATAGGAGAAGGTGCAACCATTGTGGAAGGCGGTGTGGCGCTTTCTCAAAAAATTGCAAATAGACATACCATTTGACCCAACAATCCCATTACTGGGAATATGCCCCAGAGAGACCATGTCAGCCATCCAAGCAGATACATGCACACCCATGTTTATCCCAGCTTTGTTTACAATAGCAAAGAGTTGGAAGCAACCTAAGGGCTCATCAACAAAAGAATGGATAAAGAAGCTGTGGTAAATTCACACAATGGAATACTACGCCGCATTGAAAAACAAGGAACTCATGCAACATTATTCAAAATGGATGACCCTGGAGGACAATATGCTGAGTGAAATATCTCACAAAGGGACAAATACCTCATGGTGCCACTGTTGTAGAATGAGTCTGACATCAGGGTTATTGTTGTTGTTGTTATGTGTCGTTGGGTCGTTTGCAACTCATAGTGACTCTATGTACAACAGCCCTAAACCCTGCTCTATCCTTTCCCAATTGCATGGCCTCTTACACACCCATCCCGATTACCACAGTCACTGAATCAATCCACCTCATCGAGGGTCTTGCCCTTCTGCACTGTCCCTCCACCTTACCAAGCATGATGTTCCTCTCCAAGGACCTGTCTCTCCTTACAACCTGTCCAAAGTATGTCAGACAAAGACCCAGAATCCTTGCCTCCAAGGAGTAGCCTGGTTTAACCCTCTCCAGGATGAATTTGCTTTCTTGGCAGTCCAGGGTACATTCAATACTTTTCTCCAGCACCACAGCTCAAAGGCATCAATTCTTCTTCTATCTTCCCTAGTCATTGTCCAACTCTCTGATGCATAACAAGTGATTGAAAAAACCATGGTCTGTATCAGG
>NW_006399930.1:4746821-4757618 GCF_000299155.1 Elephantulus edwardii
CAGGTCCTCCTCAGTTTCAGCAAGCAGGGTTGTGTCATCTGCATAATGCAGATTGTTAATAGATCTTCCACCAATCCTGACACCACACTTCTCCTAATAGAGCCCAGCCTCTCAGATAATCTGCTCTGCACATAGGTCAGAACAGAAACCAATACAGATACCAAATTAACTTTTCAAGATCAAAAGGGAAATTGCCAAGCTTACTTGGAGTGGCAAGGCACCCAAAATAAGCAAAAACATACTGAAGGCTGCAGTCCTTGACCCTCTGCAGCAAGTGCATGAGGTCCTCCTCAGTTTCAGCAAGCAGGGTTGTGTCATCTGCATTTTGCAGATTGTTAATGGGGTATGAAAAAAAAAACTGGATAAATTATGTATATGGTATTGAAACAGATGAGGGAAAGAACACATTAGAGGTGATAAATGATTGAGTATTATGGTTAGCACAGGAATACAGAATTAAGGTTGCATAGAGAAGTGTACTCGAGGTGGGGGGTGGGGGGAAAGGGATGGGGGAATTGTATACTACTGAAGGAATTTTTTTTTTGGAGAGGAGAGCGAACTGGTGGAGAGGGGTGGGCAGGAAGAAAAGTGCAGCAATGAATGAATGGAAATCCAAAACCTCTGTAAATGTCTATTAAAATTAATAAAACAAAACAAAATAAAAAAAAAACATGTGCAGACTCCTTGACCACGTGGAGACCAGCCAACCATGTGGGCACCGACCCACTACACTTACACCAGTAACACCAATATGGTAGGGGAGTGGAGAGGAATGGGAGTTGGCTGAGGGCAGGAGATGAGAGATGCTGAAGGGGCAAGGAGAAGGAACTGAGCTGGATCCTTGCAGGGTGGGTGAGTATGAGAACATAATTCAAATGCTAAAGAGCTGACCCCCTAGAACCAACACCTGACCAGTTACCTGCATACTCTCATCAGTTCTTTGGGGTAAAATGCTTGTCTGTCAAATATTGCTCTAAAGCTGAGCACCCAAAATAAGATCGAGTAGGGAGAAGGACTGGCCATTCACTTCCAAAACAACAGACCTTCAAAAACCCTAGGGACAACAGAGAGAGCACCCTTAGATTAGACTAGCAGATATGGTACAGAAGGCTGAAACTTCATATTGGGAATCACAAAGGAGGAGATGTAGTTGCCAGCAAATCCTAGTGATGGAAATATAGAATGTGAGAAGTGTGAATGGCAGGAAAATTGGAGTCTATTAAGGAATAAAAGAAACACAATTATTGACATATTAGACATTGGTGAAATGAAAAAGAGGTGGCAGCGGATATTTAGAATCAGTCAATTATATTATTGTTATGCTGAAAATAAAAAGGTGAGGAAAAAAAGGCATCACATTTGTTGTAAAGACGATTTTTCATCATAAAATACAATGTTGTGAGTGACAGGATAATATCAATATGCATATGAATTGCATATTTTCTGGATTGTAGCATAGCTTCTTGCCACTAGCCCACCAGAGCTCCCTCAATAACAACAACAACACCACCACAACATACAAGGAAAATATGCTCATATCATTCAAATTTATGCACCAACAATCAAAATCAAACATGAGGAAATAGATTATTCCTATCAACTGCTGCAATCAGAAATTGATCAAACATGCAATCAGGATAAACTAATAATAATGGGTGACTGGAAAGTAAAAGTTTGGAATGGAGAAGAAGGATTAGCAGTTGGGAAAAATGGACTTGATGACAGAAATGAGGCTGGAAACAATGATAGAATTCTGTATAATCAATGATTATTCATTGCAAATACCTTTTATAAGAAACTCAAATGGTGACTGCACAAGGACTTCACCTGATGGCTTGCAAAAAAATCATATTGATAACATGTGTGTGAAAAATAGTATAAGACGCTCAACATAAGCTTTGAAAACTTGCCCAAGTGCTGATTGTATCTCACATCATCAACTACTTTTATGTAAGTTCAAACTGAAGCTAAAGAAAACCAAATCAAATCAACAAGAACCAAAGTTTGACCCTGAGTCCATCACTTATGAATTTAAAAACCATCTCAGGAACAGGTTTGTGTCCTTGAATATTAATGAACTAAGATCAGATGAGCTGTGGGAGGATATTAAGAATATCATCCAAGAAGAATAAAAAAGGTCATTACAAAGATGGAGGAAGAAGAAAAGACCAAAATGGAAGTTGGAAAAGACCTTGAATATTTCGAGAGTGCAGAGAAGCCAAAGCAAAGGGAAGAAATCAAGTTGTTTAGGAGTTTAACAGGATATGTCAAAGGGAAAGCAGTATGGAAAGTAAAAAGCAAAATATTATAATGAAACGTGCCAGGGGCTAGAGCTGTAAAATCAAAAGGGATGAACTCGCTCAGCATTTTTAAAGCTGAAGCAATAGAAGAACAAATTCAAGTTGTGAGTTGCAATACCTAAGGATGCTTATGAGTAAAAAGTCGAACGACTCAAGAAGCATCAAAAGAAGATGGTAGGAGTACACAAAATCATTATATAAAAAAAAGAAATGAAGAATTTCATGAAACCACATATAATTAAGGGCCTATGGTGATGAAGGAGGAAGATCAAGCTACTCTAAAGTACTTGGCAAAAAACAAGGCCCCGGGAATTGACGGCATACAAATCGACATACTTCAACCAACAGGTGCTACCTTTGATATGCTCACAGGGTTATGTCAAGAAATCTGGAGGACAACCAACTGGCCAACTGAGATCCATATTTATTCCCATTCCAAAAAGATGATTCTACAGAATATGGAGAATTTTAACAATATCACTTGTAAGTAACATCTTGCTGAAAATTTTCCAAAAATGACTGGAATAGGACATAGGCAGAGTATGCAGACTGGGTTTAGATGAGGCTGTGGCCTAGGGATAGAGAAGAGTACTGGCTATACTATGGATTACTAAAAGAACAAATAAGTCTGTCCTGGAGAGGATGTAACCATGCCATTCCTCAGACGCAAGGATTTTGAAGCTGTCTGACATATGTTGGGCATATTTCCATGTGGACCAGTTCTTGGATAGGGATATTATGCTTGGGAGGGTAGAGGGACAGGACAAGAGAGGATGACCTTGAAGACTGACTCAGTGACAGGGTAATGGGAGTAAGGTGTGTCAGAGACAGTAATGCTAGATCAAGATAGAGAAGGTTTCAGAGCTGTTGTATGTAAGGCCGGTATGAGTGGCAAGAGACTCAGCAGACCATAACAACAACACTAACAGGTCTAACAGGTTGTGTTTTTTTGTTGTTCTTGTTGAATCCTTGGGGTTTTCTGTGTATACCATCATATCATTTACATATACAAACAATTTTACCCTCTTTTTGCTTTTCTAGATGTTTCCTATTGGCTTCTCTTGTTTTATTGTCCTAACAAGCCTTCCAATACAGTGCTCAATAGAAGTTGTGACAGTGGGCAATACTACATTTTTTTTTAAAAGTATGCAATACAATACAAAATAAAATAAAATTTTAAAAAACCAAATCAGGCTTGTCAGTCTTTTTCTAAAGTGTTATGTTCCTGAACCTCCCGTGACGTAGTTCTACCAAGTATATATAGGATTGCCATGAGTTAGAATAGACTTGATAACAACTAACAACATACAGTTTTCTTACTTTCTTAACTCAGCCCTCTGTAGTAGAATCTGTTCCAACTCATAGAGATGCATCGTTGTTGTTGTTGTTGTTATGTGCCGTCAAGTCGCTTGAGACTCATAGCAACCCTCTGTCCAACAGCCCTAAACTCTGCTCTGTCCTGTGCCAATCGCACTCTCTGAAACACCCACCCCTATTACCCCAGTCACTGAATCAATCCACCTCATGGAGGACCATGGCCTGAATCAGACACACTTTAGTCCTCAAACTGACATCATTACTCCTCAATATTTTGGAGATCTACTAATTGCAGATTTTCCCAGTGCAATGCATCTCATTATTTCCTGACTGCTGGTACCAAGGGTATTAATTAAGGATCCAAACCATATGAAGCTATTGACAGTTTCAATCTCTTCTCCATCCATCATGACACCGCTTATTGGTCCAGTGGTAAGAATCTCTGTCTTCTTGATTTGAGATGCAATCCATACTGAAGTTTGAATTCCTTGATCTTCTGCAATAAACGCTTCAAGTACTCCTCAAATAGCGCAAGCAAGGTTTTGTCATCTGCATAATTCAGGTTATTGATGAGTGTCCCTCCAAACTTGATGCCACACCCTTCATCATAAAGTCCAACTTCTCGGATAATTTGCTCAGAATACAGATTGGGTAGGTACTGAGAGAGAATACAACCATGGTGTACTCCTTCTCAATTTTAAACCATGCAGTGTTCCCCTGCTCTGTTCATACAACAGCCTCCTGGTCCAAGTGTTGGTTCCACAGGAACAAAATTAAGTACCCTAGGATTCCCATTCTTCTCTATGTCAGTCACAACTTGTTAGGATCTACACAGACAAATGTCTTTGAATAATCAATAAAGCATAAATACACATTCTTCTGTTATTCTTTTCTTTCAGACAGGATTCATCTGACATCAGCAATGGTCTCCCTGGTAACATGGGCTCTTGTAAATTCTGCTTAAACTTCTAGCAATTCCCTATCTAATACTGTTCCAGCCATTTTTGAACAATTTTCAGTAGTACTTTGTATGCATGTGACATTGTGATACTGTTTGATAGTTTTCCACATTCAATTGGATCACCTTTCTTCAGAGTGAGAACAAATATGTACCTCTTCCAATATAAGGGGCAAGAATATAAAGGGCTGTATCCTTGGGATGTGGCTGTGTGCCTTGCACACAGAGGTGTCTTCAGAAGGAAGATTGCTAGGAGCTCTCATGAGGCGCTCTGAGAAGGAAGATTACAAGCAGTTCCCATACATCTTTAGACACTGACTTTTGTGAGAGTAGAAACAAACGTTCCTGCTCTTGATAAGGTTGTTGCAAAATGAGAGAAAGCACAGATTATGAATACAAAGAAGTCTTACTTGAATGTATGTTTTTTATCTGTGTACCTAGCCCATGTGGGCCCTATGGTAAATCCTTAATGTTTCTATTTGTACACTGCCTATTCGGGCCCTGCGAGGTAATCCTTCAGGTTTCCATTTCTATATGAACTATTCCTTTGTTTCTGAATGCTAATAAAAGCAAAGGTTTTGGGGTTCCTGGGTGCTAGTGACCTGAGCTAGCTCTAGCCCTTTCTGGATTTACATTCTGCTTTGCTAGTCTTCCTTCAGCTCCACTCACGAGAAACAACATCTAATCTGTTGGCCAGACAGCTGAACTCCAAATTTCCTGGCATATATTGGTGAGCACATCCAAGGCTGCATTTGTTAACTGCAATAAGTCAATTGGTATATAATACAGATGATAGAATTATCTGTGTAGTATAAAGGGAGCTCTGGTGGCCTCGTAGCTGAAGATTTGCCCTGCCAATGTGCAGGAAGGCAATTTGTATCTACCAGCTGGTTCATAGAAGAAAGATTGGACATCTCTTTCCAAATGTTTTGCAGCCCCTAAAAACTTGCTGAAGGTCAGTTATGAGTCAGTCCTGACTTGATGGCACATAACAACAACAACATACAGTAGAAAATATGATGTAACTAAATACTAGACTAGAACACTTTTTTTTGTCCGTTACTCTATCATTAGTATTCAAAAGAAGTAAGCAGGTGTTCCTGCAAGACAGTTTCTAAACCAAACACTTTCAGTTCTCTATAATTTTGTGGATCTTTTTCAATATAAATCAAATCTACCATTCAGGAAAAATAAAATTGAGGGAAAGAATATATCACAGACAGTGAGTTTAAGAGGAGAGACTTACAGTCTCAAGTGGTACTTTAGAATGGCGAGAGCTGCAAAGCAAGCTGACAAGCCATGTTTCTAATAGTTTTCCTGCTGCCTTGACACGCCCTGTGGCATATCATCAGGACTCACTGACACTTTTGAAAATGGCTGAGTGGTTTGCACACACCCTACTCTCAAGCTTGGCTATCACTTACATAACTTGCTAAAGCAACTTCATCTTTGTGCTATAACTGGTTTGGTTTTGTAAAAATAAACAAAAACAAAAAACAAACAAACAAGCAAAAAAACCCTCACAAAATAGTTTATGCTCCTCAATCTCAGGTTATTGTAACTTGACACTTATCTGCTGTAGTTATCTCTGACCTCCTCTGCACAATGACACTCTCCTGATTATAGGTTGTAATCTGCACAGGTGGCTGGCTTTGATTGCATATTAGCAACTTGTGGATTCTCAGTGTAAATGCTAGTCATGGAAATTACTTGCTTGCATTTATGTAGAGCACGTTAGTGATTCCAGAAAGTGTGAGAGGCAGCAGATTATATCAGTTTCAAAGTTTTATTAAAACAAGTCTGGTCATACAAAAGTTTTTATTGACAGGACAAGTGGATACATTTCCTGCAGGAAATGAATGTAGAGAAAAAAAACCTAGGGCATTAATAGATTGTTTTATATTTCTTATGTAGTTGGTACAACCTTGCTAGAACTGAGAAGCTCCTGAAGATTTTGCTGCAGAAGGTCAAGGACTATAGTCTTCAGAATGGATTGAAGCTAAACATCAATAAAAGAGATTCTCACCATTGGGATATTTGGCAGTTTCATGGTGGATGGAGTAGAGATTGAAGTTGTTAACAATTTCAGCTTACTCGGCTCCACAATCAACAACCTTGGCTCCAGCAGTCAGGAAATCAAGACGAATTGCGTTGGGGAATTATGCTGTCACAGACCTCTCTAGAGTGCTGATGATCAATATCTCTTCTCAGTCTAGAGTCTAAGATGTCCCTGATCCAGGCCATAGTCGTCGCAATTACTTGCTATGCATCAGAGAGCTGGATAGTGCCTAAGGATGACAGAAGAATTGATATCTTTGAGTTATGGTGCTTGAGAAAAGTATTGAATATACAATCAACAGCCAAGAGAACAAACAAATCTGTCTTAGAGAGTGTTAAACCAAGTTTCTCCTTGGAGACAAGGATATTGAAGCTCTAACTGACATACATTGGGCATATTGCCAAGAGGAACCAGTCCTTAGAGAAGGACATCATGCTCAGAAGGGTGAAGGGAGAGTACAGGAGAGGAAGGCCCCGGATAAGATAGATTGACATGACAACTAGAGGGGTAGGATTAAGTGTGTCCGGTTCAGGGAGACTAGCTCAGCATAGGGCAGGGTTCAGAGCTGTTGTAATAGGGTCACTATGAGTTGCAGGTGACTCTATGGCATATAACAACAACCTTTGAATTTTAAAATTTGTAGTTGTTTTATTTAATTTGTGGAATATATAGAAGTGTTAAATGGATGGTTGTTGTTGTTAGATGTCACCAAGTCAACTATATAACTCACAGTAATTCTATGAATAACAGATCTTGACTGTGTGGATCCAACTTGCTGAGAGTCTTCCTGTTTCACTGACCCACTACCTTTCTTCTTATGGTATTTCTTTCCAAGGACTGTTTTCGACTGAAAATATGCCTAAAGTAAGTAATAAAAATTTCAAATGCTCTAAGGATCATTACAATTGCCTTTTCTTTAGACAGATGTATTTCTTCTTTTTGACAATCCATGATATATTCAATAATCTTTATCAATACCACAACTCAAGACAATAATTTTTCTGTTATTATTAATCATTATCCAACTTTCATATGGATAGGAAGCAATTGAAAAGGGCTTGACTTGGATAAGACTCATCTTAGTCTTTAAACTGACATCCTACCTCATTAGAACTTTGGAGAGGTCCTTGATAATTTTTCAAGTGTAATATATCATTTGATTTCTTGACTGCGGCAACCATGATTATTGATTGTGGATCCAATTTAAATGAAGTCATTACTAACAAGTCTTCTCTTTCTTCATGTTACCTGTTGGTCCAGTAGGGAAGACTTATGTTGTCTTGAAGTTGAGATGTAATCTATATTGAAAGCAGTCGTCTTTGATCTTATTCAGTAAGGACTTTAATTCACCTTAATTGTCTTAAAGCAAAATAATGTCATTACATAACACAGGTTTTTGATTAGGTGGATAGCATCACATAATTGTGTTCATAAATCTTACCAGTATAGAATACTAAAGAAATAATTATTTCTTACTTATTTCTGATATAACCAATTTGTGAATTGGTAAATCAGGCGAAACAGAGGAAAGAGTGGTCAAGGGGACCACTAAAGTAAGTTTATGATATGTATATATTATTATAAATACAGTCCTGTGTTTCACACAGAGTTACATAAAAGTGCAACAGAACACTTGGCAATCATAAGGATAAAGCAAGAATAAACAAAGAACTCTGAATACTATCTGTATTGGAGTTTCAGGATAGTGGTTAGTTGTTAACTGTGATGATTTAAAGTTGATTTATTGATTGCATTTTAATATCTTAACTTACAGGAGAGAAGTATTAGAAGTTTCAAAGAAAATATTAAATGAGAACACATGGTGGAAAAATAGCATGAGTTTCCAAATATGATCTGCTACTCTATGGGACCATCATAGGAGACCCAATGAGGTATTTTTCAGTGTCAAAGGACAAAGATCTACAATGCATGAACTGAGCCACAGAAGTTTAAGTTCAGAGTATTAAAGAATCTTAATAAAATAACACAAAGGTTTAAATTGTGAATGTCATTTATCTAACAAGGAATTTTTAAAAATGGTATAAGGAAAACATTTAGACTCAAAGAAGCAAGTAATCATGTCGTTAAGGAGAAGCCATCATTTCAACTTTCTTAATTTTTTAAAATACAACAATATATTTAATTAGTTTTACTGTGATTTTAGTGAGTCTACAGGAAGGATGAGTTTTAATTTATTTATATATACATATTTTCCTTATTTCTTCTCCCCAGTTCACTTTGTTATTCATAGTCTTATTCCAGACTGTCAACTGGCTGGCATGTACATAATGTCTAATCATCATTTCCTTTTCTGCATAAAATCAGGGTAATAAAAATAGGATGGAAATGGGAATTAGAGAAGGATAACAGGAAAAAATAGATAATAAACACTACATTGGAGTAAGTAATAGGAAGGACTATTTTAAAGGAATGGATGATCAAACTCCCCTAATTTCTTCTTTTCTTAAATTTTAAACTATGGTCACAAAGATTCATAGTTTGAATACATTCAGTGATGCCACAGATGATATTCAACTCAACTCACAACCCTTGATTTGATGCAGAATCATAACTGATCCTTCATTAGGTTTTGAGGCTGTACATTTCATAAAAGAGATTGCCCATTTTTCCTGGTGAATTTAAACTACCAGAGATATGTGGTATTTTTGGTAATGATATAGCTTCTTATACACTACACCAACAAAGTGAGAGAGAAACCTTTGAGAAGAGACTCTGAGAGATGTTTAAATTCTAAAGGAGGAAATAAAATTTCCTCAGCCCTGCAACTGCTTACTTATCTGAAAGCCAGGAAAGTTATAGTTTTTCAAGAATGTTTCCTTATAGGTTGGGGTAAAGAAATGTGTGCTAACATGGATATTCTTTTAAGAAATTGTCAAGTTTATTTGGAAAGGCAAAAGACCCCCGAATAAGCAAAACTCTTTCAGAAACAACAATGAAGTCGGAGGCATAGCACTCCCTGACCTTAAAACCTACTACACAGTGGTAAAAGCCAAAACAGAATAGTACTGGAACAATGCAGGCACACAGATAAGTAGAACAGATTTGAGAACCCAGAAATAGACCCAGCAAGCTATGGTCAACTGCTATTCAACAAGGAAATAAAATCTATCAAATGGGGAAATGAAAACCTCTTCAACAAATGATGCTGGCAAAACTGGACTACTACCTTCAGAAAGATGAAACAGGATCTACATCTCGCACCATATACAAAAGTCGCCTCAAGATTGATCAGAAACCTGGGAGTAAAGCTCCAAACCATAAAGTTCATCAGAGACAAATTAGGATCAAGCTTAGAATATCTAGTCTATGGTGTAAAGAGACAGACAAATATGGCCAGAAATATATAATCTGAGGAGGATAAAATTGATGAATGGGGTCTTCCAAAGATTAAATCCCTACGTTCATGAAAATTTTTTCCAAAAGGGTGAAAAGAAAACCTACTGACTGGATACAACCATTTGGCCATAACATCTCAGACAAGTCTCATAAGAAAAGTTTATAGAATACTACTGGGCCTCCACGAGAAAAAAGTCTGACAACTGAATTATAAAATGGGCAAAAGACATGGAAAGAATTTTTGCAGAGGAAGATATTCAAATAGACAACAGACACATGAAGAAATGCTCCAAATCACTGGCAATAAGAGAGAGGCAAATCAAAACCACAGTGAGATACTATCTCACTCCAGTAGCAGTGGCAAAATTTAATAGCACAACAAATGATAAATGTTACAGAAAATGTGGTGAAATAGGAATGCTCAATGATACAACCACTCTGGAAGGCAGTTTGGTACTTTCTCAAAAAGCTGAACATAGAAATTCCATATGACCCAGCTGTCCCACTACTTAGAATATGTTGTTTGTTGTTGTTATGTGCCGTCGAGTCACCCGCGACTCATAGCGACCCTATGTACAGCAGCCCTAAACTCTGCTATGTCCTGTGCCAATCGCCACTGTCTCCGACGCTCCCATCCCAATTATCCCAGTCACTGAATCAATCCACCTCATAGAGGGCCTTCCTCTCCTGCACCATCCCTCCACCCTCCCAAGCATGATGTCCTTCTCCTTGCCTCCAAGGAGCCACCCGGTTTAACCCTTTCCAGGACAAATCTGTTTGTTTTCCTAGCAGTCCATGGTATTCTC
>NW_006399930.1:4759641-4762211 GCF_000299155.1 Elephantulus edwardii
CGAGTCCATGTTTTCCAACTACTGAATCTTCTTCTTTGTTCCCGACTTTTGCATTCCAGTCACCAATTATTATCAATGCATCTTGATTGCATGTTCGATCAATCTCCGATTGTAAAAGCTGGTAAAAATCTTCTATCTCCTCTTCCTTGGCTCTGGTTATTGGTGCATATATTTGAATGATAGTGGTATTCACTGGACTGCCTTGCATGCGTATAGATATTATCCTGTCACTGACAATATTGTACTTCAAGATGGACTTAGAATATAGCCTCCAAAAATGAGAACTGAGGCTCAAACAGAAATTTTTACACAAATATTCATAGCAGCGTTATTCACCATTGCAAGAATATGGAATCAACCCAGATGTCCAAACACAAACAAATGGGTTGAGACATTGTGGTACATTTATACAATGGATTATTACTACGCAGCATACAGGAGCAATCATTCTGTAAATTGCTACCTAAATTGGGAGGGACTGGAGAGTATTATGCTGAGTGAAGTAACTCAGTACCACAAGGAAAAATGCTGTATAAAAACCATTATTATAGAACAAATATGAAGATCCAATGCAGGGGTAGGGTAGAAATAGAGGGATGAGGATTGATGGGGGTGGGGTAGGTTGTTAATGATCGTTTTGCACAATTTGATGGGTGGGTGGTATGAAGGAAATGGGAAGGATATTTTGTGAAAAACAATGTATTCAAATATGTAAATAAATCAGAATAAAATTGAAAATAAATCAGGAAGAAACAGAAGAAAAAAAAAAGAAAACGAAAAGGCAATGGTTTGAGTCTATGAGTTGTTTAAAGGAGGAAAAACTAGCAACCTCTTCCAGTAAATAGTAAAGCCTAATATATCACATGGAGCTGTTCTACTCTGTCTTATGACTGTTCTATGACTTAGACCTATTGTCTTACTATGAGTTTGAGTCAACTGTATGTCACTCAACAACAATAACATGTGTATCTTCAAAAAGAAAGAAAAGGAATACTTCTTTACAAAGAAAGTGAGGATGTGATTGAATTCACAACCCCCTAACATTCTGAAACTATTCCTGCCCCTGTAAATTCCCACTGCTTCTTTGAAACTACCTATGAGAAAATCCCACAAATCCTCCTTTGTAAATTTCCCTATTCAAAGCTCAACTCAAAGCAGTTTGGAGGGCTCAGCTATTTTGGACCATAGTCCCCCAACGTTCCACTGGTGAACAAAACCCTTCCTCTTTACAACTCAGATGTGACTCCCTCTTGTGGGTCTCGTCTTCCTGTAACAAAAGCTACCTTACAAATTTTTATTTAATTATTACAATTTAAAGAAGTGCTACAACGTAAACAGATATGTTCATACTCACATTTATTGAATATCATTTATGATAACAAAAGGATGGAAATCACCCAGGTGCTAATAAGCAAATGAATGGACAGAAAAATATGGCACATTCACATAATGAAGTACTATGCAACATGGAAAAACTGTAAGAATTTGTGAAACAAAATCACAATGTAGATGAGTTATGAAGACAGAGTACATTTTGCGGAGTGAAATGAGTTACTCACAGAAGGACAAATACTGTTTAAGACCACTGTTATAAAAAGTCAGAGAATGGTTTACTTACAGTTAAAATCGTTCTATTATGATTACCAATGCTGGGAAGGAGAAAGTTAAGCTAGTGCAACAATGAATGAATGGAAATCCAAAATCTGTGTAAATGTTCATTGAAATTAATAATAAAAAGAAAAAATATTTTGGGGGATGAGTTAAGTGAAATACAGCATAGAATGAGTGGATAATCAGGTATCATTTTTATTGTGATTAATGCTATGGAATAAAATGTGTACAAATACTGGTAAACAAAAACTACAACAATATGTTTTATGTATTCTCACTTATTTAACACCAAAAAAGGGGGGGAAATATCAATTGTTGGGTTGATTCATACTAATAGTAATTCTATAATAAAGAATATAACTGTCATATGCGGTTTCTAAAATTCTTATTACTGGACTGAAAGACAACATCATTATGGATGGAGGAAAGATTGAAATTGTCACCAACTTCATCTTACTTGGATCCACAATTTACATCCTTTCTACCAGCTGGAAGAAAATCAGGAGATGTATTGCACTGGAAAAGTCTGCAGTTAGGGATTTCTCCAAATTACTGAGGAGTAATGATATCAGTTTGAGGACTAAGATGTGTCTTATTCAGGCCAAGATATTTATGATCACTTGCTATGTGTCTGACAGCTGGACAAGGATGGCAGAAGAGGAATTTATGGCTTTGAGCTATATGGTATTGAAAAAGAGTACTGAACATCCCTGGAATTGAATATCCCTGGGGTTTCCTAAAGAAAAAACAAATGTCTTGGAGAGGGTTCAGCCAGAAAGAGTGTTCTTTGGAGGCAAAGATGACAATGCTTTGCCTTACATACTTGGGGCATGTTGGTGGTGGTGGTGTTGTGTGCCATCGAGTCGCTTGCGACTCAGAGAGACCCTATGTACAACAGCCCTAAACTCTGCTCTGTACTGTGCCAATCACACTGTCTCTGACACTCCCATCCCAATTAT
>NW_006399930.1:4763391-4764127 GCF_000299155.1 Elephantulus edwardii
GAACAAATATAGATCTCGTCCAGTCAGTTGGCCAAGTGATTGTTCTCCAGATTTCTTGGCACAACTTGGTGAGCACATCCAGGGCAGGATCTGTTAGCTGAAATATGTCAATTGGTATACCATGGGGCATGTTGGTAGGAGGGGATATTCCTTCGCTAGGGAAATGATGCTCAGAAAGATAGAGGGTTGGCAAAGGAGAGGAAGACGCTCAACCAGATGAATTTACAAAGTTAGTGCCAAAATTAGTTCTAGTGTGTCAAGAAGTGAGAAGATGGCACAGAACAGGACAAGGTTCAGATCTGTTGTTCACAGGGTTGCTATGGGTTGTACTCATCTTGAGGGCACTACCACCAACAGAAATGGCTGTACTTTTTACAGAAACAGATTTTCACATCTTTCTCACACATAGTGACTAGGGGTTTTAGGCTATAGACTTTTTTAAGAAGGCTCAGTGGATACAATTAAAGAATATATTTATTGCTGTTAAACGATAAATAAAAAATACAGTGAAGGAAAGAAATGTCAGCAGGTGTTTGTGTCATTTAAGGATGCCAAGTACAGCTATTCTTAACTTCAGGTATTCTGATAATATCATCTACAGAAGTGATCTATGCTATGTATAAAAGTAGTTCAAATGTGTAAGCTATCCTTCAACTCAATGTTCCATCAAGATATTAACATTTAAATTACAAAAACAAAATACTTGATTATGTTTTAGGTTAAGGAAAAAATGAAT
>NW_006399930.1:4764348-4771279 GCF_000299155.1 Elephantulus edwardii
GTATACAGAGACACACACACACACATTGATGTAAAATAAATAGTTTTGGGTACATTTGTTGTTGGTAGACTACATAGAGTTTACTCCTACTCATAGCTACTCTATATATAGTAGGATGAAACTTACATAAGAAACATAAAACTTTCAAGAAAATGTTGTTAGATATCATTGTGTCAACTCATAATGATCCTGTGAACAAAAGATAGGAAGCTTACTCTACCCTTTGCCAACCTCACAATTCTTGTATACTCAAGCCCATTTCTACAGACATTGTGTCAATCTATTTTGTTGAGGATTTTCATATCTTTCAATGACCCTTCACTTTTCCAAACATGTCTTTTTAACTAAGATTAGAAGGTTTGGAAGCAGGAGTGCCATTAACTTCTTAAATAACATGCCTCTGAAATTCTATGAACTTTGATAAATATCAATAGTTGTAGAGGGCTTTAGGCCTTTCATAGGGTTGCTATCAACCATGCTCAACTTGAAGGCAATCGACAACAACAACAACAACAGCCCCTCCTGACAACATGCTCAAGTATATGGAATGAAATTTTATCTCCTTCCCCCTAATAACTATACTGCTTTCACTTTCTCCAAGATAGACTTGTCATTCTTGTGGTAGTCCACTAAATATTCAGTATTATCATCCAACATCTCAATTAAAAATATCACTTCTTCTATTATCATTTTTACTGATTATTCAACTTTCTGGATAATCAATAATAATAATTTTGTAGTCTTTAAATTGAAAATAACCTTGCACAAAAAGCATAATTTTGAGAATATACTGTACACTCTGTATGGTCCACAAATCCAAAAGATATTTTCTGTAATCTTATTGATTTTAATTCATGGTGAACCTTCATGTTACAAAGTAGAATTTCCCCATAACATTTTCTTCACTGAAATCTTTATTGAAGTTCTAAGTCTTTCTAACTCAGTGCTTCTGGTGGATTTATACTTCCAAATTTTAGGCTAGTGTCTGGGAGCAAATGGTTTGTGCTACCATTTGACATTTTTGGACCATTCACAACTTTTGAATCTATTATGACTCATAGACACCTTCCATCAAGTTTCTGAGTCTAGCAATCATCACAGGATGAGACTGTTAAGTGTTTCCCCCACACAGAGCAGTTAGTATATTTTACGTTTTGGAGTCCAACACATTGCTCACTATAGAGCCAGAGATTGTTAAAATGACAAATGGAAGATATTAGTGTTGCATTCGCTGAAGATGGTCAAAGAGTGCAGCCTTCAATATGGATTGAGGCTCAATGTCAAGAAAACGAAGATTCTCACCACTGGACCAATTGGCAGCATCAGGATGGATAGTGAAGAGATTGAGATTGTTCACAGCTTTAGTTTGCTTGGCTCCACAGTCAACACTCTTGGCACCACCAGCCAGCAAATTAAAAGACATATTGTGATGGGAAAGTCTACTGTTAGGGACATCTCTAAAGTACTGAAGAGCAATGGTGTATCTCTGGAGACTAAGGTGAGTCTGATAGAGGCCATGGTCTTTGTAATCACTTGTTGTGAATCAGAGAGTTGGACAACGGCTAGGGAAGATAGACGGAGAATTGATGCCTTTAAGCTTTGGTGTTGGAAAAGATTATTGAGGGTACCATGGACTGTTAGGAAAACAAACAGATTCATCCTGGAAAGGGTCAAACCGGGCTGCTCCTTGGAGGTAAGAATTCTGAGGCTTCGTCTGACATATTTTGATCATGTTGTAAGGAGAGACTGGTCCTTAGACAAAGGCGTCATGCTTGGGAGGGTGGAGGGCAGGCACAGGAAGGGAAGGCTCTCTAGGAGGTGGATTGATTCAGTGACTGGGGTAATCGGGATGAGTGTGTTGAAGACAGTGCGATTGGCACAGGACAGAGCAGAGTTTAGGGCTGTTGTACATAGGGTCGCTATGAGTCGCAAGTGACTCGACGGCACATAATAACATAACAGTGTTGCACTCATCATTTTAAAAAACTCTATTTCAAGATGTATTCTGAAATACAATGCTGTCAAATTTAAAAGAGTATCCATACATATAAAAAGAAAGATATGTTTATAGCATTTTTTATCAGATTTATATGGAAATCACTAATGCCTAAGATGAAAAAAATATTTCTGTCAATTTTCTACATCTGAATAATAACAAGTATATATAATACACAATGAAGAAAGCTGGAAAGCAAAAAGAATTGATGGTTTAAAAACTATAACTTTGGTAAAAGAAATGAAGTCAGAAACTTAATGACAGAATATGGTATAACTGACAATTTATTTATTGTAAATGTTTTTTTAAATAAATGGCTATTATATGTGTGGACTTCACCAGATGGAGAATACAGGAATCAGATTGACTAGAAATGTGGAACAAAATAGAGGAAAAGATCAATATTATTGGTCAGAATAAGAGTAGGTGTTGGCTAGGTGGAATATCAGTGTGCATAAGCAACTCAAAGATGGAGAAAAATAGAACAAGTCTATGAATGCCAAATATGCTTTAATTATATCAATATGAATTTAGAGTTCTCAAAAGTAGATTTGGTGCTTATCCATTAATGATCAAAGACCAGATGGATTGTGAGGTGACACCAACATGGAAAAAGTGAAAAGTAATTAAAAATTCAGGAAAGGAATGAAAAACCAAAATGGCATCAGGACAAACTTTGAAAAATACAACTTTAGAATTCTAAATTCTTTAGAATGGCTTTAGAGTGTCCAAACCACAAAATAAATGAAAGTGATATGAAGTAGTAAAGACAAACAGATTTCAAAGAGTGACTTAAGAAGATAAATATAATAAAATGTGCAAAGAGTTAGAAAATAAAAAAGAAAGCACATATTTGGAATTTCTCATTAAAAGAATTTTAAAAATTCCAGTCTCTAGCTGTAATAGTGAACAGTACAATGGGTAAAATTCTGACTCTGAAGGAAGCATCCAAACAAGATTTAAAGAATACACCATCACTAATTGTTCTAGAGAAAATTATTGGCATTCAGTTATGCCAGGAGGTAATATATGATCAAGAAACATTGACATTGAAGAAAGATCTAGCTACACTGAGGGCATTGACACAAACCAAGGATCTAGGAGTTGATAGAATACCAATTGAGGTGATTCAGAAAACAAACACAGCACTGGAAGTGCCCAAGGAATTTAGAAGACAGATACATGACAGATACTGACTGAAACTGCAACCATAACAACTCACTTCCATTATGTCAGCACCAACTCATAGCTGACCCTCCAGTAGGTGTTTTAGAGGCCTCAAATTACAGGAAAGGAGATTGTTAATCATTCTCCCCAGGAGCAGCAGGTGGATTTTAACCATGTGTCTTTGAATTAGCAACAAAACTCCTTCCTCACTAAGCCATCAGAACTCAAAACTGACTGGAAAAGAGCTGTACTTGTTTCCATTCAAGAAAAAAATAATTATTCAGCAGAGTGGAAGTTGTAGAATTATATCCTTAATATCACATTTAAGTAAAATTTTTGTAGAGAAGAACGATGTTTATCTGTGTTTTATTGATTATGAAAAGCTATTAGACTGTGTATCCTAACAATTTATGGATAACCCTGTGAACAGGATAAATTATGGAACGCTTAATTATGCTCATGTGATACCTGTACACGTAGCAAGAAACATTCTTAGAAGTAGAACCAGGGAATACTACATGTTTTAAAATCACAAAAGGTGGGCATAAGGATTATATTCTTTCATAATATAAGTGAAATGTTTATGCTGAGCAAATAATCTGAGAAGATGAACTATTTAAGGCATTAAGCACCAAGGCATTTAAGCATTAAGATTGGAGGAAGACTTCATTGATAACCTGAGATATGCAAATGACATAATATTGCTTGAGAGGAATTACAATACTTAAAGCATTTACTAAAGAAACTTAAATTCTATACACTTCGATATTGATTACACACAAGAGAAAGAAAGTATATTTTTATAAATGGATCAGATTGAAAGCCATAGTTTCTAGAGGGCAACAGACTCCTTTGTTCTGCCATTCTTTGACCTTGAACACTATTGTCTGGTTGTATTACATGTGATTGCTTAAACTCAAACAGGAGACGCCAGGCAGAGATGTGGTTTCTGGAGGACAACTGTCATCTCATTTCAGCCAAGGGGGGAACGCCCATATATAGGTCCGTCACAAAACATTGCTGTAACTTGGGACATTATATAATTACAACAAACTAACATGTACTAAGAAAAGACTCACATAATGTCAAGAAAGCAACAGTCTGACTAAATTATTATGTTGTTTTTTATTGTTGTTATGTGCTTTGAGTCACTTGCGACTTATAGTGACCCTATGTACAACAGCCCCCAACCCTGCTCTATCCTGTGCCAACTTTACTATCTCTGACACACCTATCTTCATTTACCCCAGTACCTGTATCAATCCATTTCATCATTGGTCTTTCTCTCTTTCTCCATCCCTTCACCCTTCCAAACATGAGGTCCTTCTCCAAGGACTCGTCTATCCTTGCAACATACCGAAAGTATGTCAAATGAAGGCTCAGAATCTTTGCTTCCAGGGATCAGCCTGGCTTCACCCTCTCTAGGATGAACCTGTTTGTTCTATTGGCAGTGCATGGTTTATTCAACACACATCTCCAACACAACAGCTCAAAGGTTTCAATTTTCATTCTATCATCCCTAGTCACTGTCCGGCTCTCTGATGCATAGCAAGCAATTGCAAAGACTAAGGCCTGGATCATCCACACCTTACTCTCCAGATTAACGTCATTGGTCTTCAATAATCTGGAGAGGTCCTTGACAGGTGACTTTTCCAATGCAGTTCATCTTTTGTTTTCCTGCTTCTTGGTTACCAAGAGTGTTGATAGTGGAGCCAAAACCTACTGACTGGGAAAATAAAAATTTGGTAACACATTTTCGGACAAGGGTCTCACATAAAAAGTTTTTAGAATCCTATCGGGACTCTGGCTGCTGGTGCCAAGAGTGTCGATGGTGGAGCCAAGCACACTAACGATCTGAACAACTCAATCTCTTCACCATCCATCCTGATGCTGCCAATTAGACCAATGGTAAGAATCTTTGTTTTCATGACATTGAGCCTCAATCCATATTGAAGGCTGCAGTCCCTGACCCTCAGCAGCAAGCGCTTCAGGTGCTCCTCAGTTTCAGCAAGCAGGATTTGTGTCATCTGCATAACGCAGATTGTTGATAGATCTTCCACCAATCCTGATGCCACATTTATCCTCATAAGACCCCAGCCTCCCGGATGATGTGTTCTGCAAAGAGGTTGAAAAGGTATAGAGATAGGACACATCCCTGGTGTACAACCTTCCCAATTTTGAACCATGCAGTGTTTCCTTGCTCTGTTCTGACAACTGCCTCTTCAAGTATAAGTTTTGCATTAGCACGATCAAGTGTTCTGTGATTCCCATTCTTCTCAGAGTCAGCCACAGTTTGTTATGGTCCACACAGTCAAACTCCTTTGCATAGTCAATGAAACACAGATAGACATTCCTCTGGTACTCCCTGCTTTCAGCCAAAATCCATCTAACATTAGCTACAACATCCCTAGTACCACAACTCCTTCTAAACCCAGCCTGGTTTCTGGCAGTTCTCTGCTGCTCTGCTGTTCCAGTCGCTTTTGGATAATCTTCAGCAGAATATACTTGCATGTGAAATAAATTATATTGTTATATAGTTTCCACATTCTGTTGGGTCACCTTTCTTTGGAATGGGAACAAATATAGATCTCTTCCAGTCAGTTGGCCAAGTTCTCCAGATTTCTTGATACAACTTGGTGAGCACATTCAGGGCAGCGTCTGTTAGCTAAAATATGTCAATTGGTATACCATCTATTCCTGGGTTGTTGCAGACCAAGGGTCCCAAAGAATAGAATAAATTTATAAGAGACAAAGAGTCAGAAATGATATAGAACAGAGAGCGTGAAAAACAGGGGACCAACAGTTCCCATGACTGAAGGCACCGAGCGATGCCTCTCTGAGTATTTATACAGAAAAACAGGGGAGTACAAAACAAAGGATAATGGTGAAATCTTTTACAGATAAGGCCAAGTTCCTCTTTATGTTAGTCTCAAGAGGGAGGGATTCATTTGATAAAAACTAAGAACAATGTTGACTCCTAGGGAACGCCCTAGTGTCACAAGGTGACCTTCAGCTTGTATTAAGCCTCCCTCTTTTCCCGATACCGCATTCGGTCTACTATTATTAAGTTTGATATTTGGCTTCCCTCATTTCCCCCTCTTTTGTTTTAATCATAATTTTGTGATCATCAAGATGAGCATAATTTTTCTTCTTCAGGATTCATTCTTGCTTGTACATAAACAAATATAAGAAAGCAAATATGAGAAAACAAAATAAGCTCACAAAAACACTTCCAATAAAGCAGCATTCCTTGAGGATCAGCTTCCATTGTCATTTCCGTAGTCCCCAACAAAGCCAGTTCTGATTAATCTCCTTTGTCCATGCGTCCTTTGCCATTCCCTGTCACTCCTCCTTGAGAGAGATTTCACCCTGATTCATAAGGAAAATTGGGCAGCGGACTCTCTTAGCTACTTCCTGCTGAAAAGGGACGCTGTAGGTTTCAGGGTGAAGATCTTCTCTCACTACTCTGAAGGGCCCTTTGGCAATAGGAAACACGTACTTTTGAGGAGATTGATTTTGGAATTTAGATGCACTGTTATCAACTGTGCTTAGGGATACACGTTCATAACTTTGAAGATGCATTATGGAACTGCTGCAGTCTAAAAGACACAAATTTAACTAACAAGTTAAAAGTACATGAGTCAACAATGAAAAGCAATAATATTCCAAATAGAGATTCTAACAATGACACAAATCAAGTTACAGAGGGAGGATAATCCTTAAAATAAAAGTCTTATTGGCTGGCACTTTGTCTATTATAGTGAAAGG
>NW_006399930.1:4772140-4772661 GCF_000299155.1 Elephantulus edwardii
ATCCTTGAAACATCTACTAGAGAGAAATATTATTACCCAAAACTTTATAAAGCCAATGAAAAACTTTTAACAAGAGAGTATTAAAAACATGTGCCCAATAGCTTGTATTATCTGCCATTCCGCAGCTTCATCCTCGTCAAAGTGTGGCCTCTTCTGACTCATCTCGGGGTTTCACAATTCTGGAGGGCACCCATAGCAGTTCTGATCCTGTAGAGATATAAGCAAATCCTCGCCCCCACCTAATTACAAATCCCTTTTTCCATTCATTAATTAGAGGTTCCTTATAATACATAGGCTGATTCAATTCTTTAGAGGATTGAAATACCCAGTGACTTTCAGCTGGAGTTTCTCTTTTTTCATTGTTATTGTTGTTGTTATGTGCCGTCGAATAGTTTCCTACTCATAGCGACCCTATGCACAACAGCCCTAAACCCTGCTCTATCCTGCGCCAACCGCACCGCCTCTGACACACCCATCCTGATTACCCCAGACACCGAATCAATCCATCTCATAGAGGGTCT
>NW_006399930.1:4799514-4800908 GCF_000299155.1 Elephantulus edwardii
AATTTATTATTAATTTCAGTAAAAATTTACAGAGGTTTTGTATTTCCATTTATTCATTGTTGTACATTTCTCCCCTCCCAGCCCTCCCTTACCCCCCGCCCCTGAACAGTATCCTCTTGGAAAAGTAAAAGAAAAATCATTTCATTGTTTTATAAACCCTCCCCCAGCTGCATTCCACCATGTAGCCTTTGCTCTAGACTGCTGTCATATAAAAAATATCTAATCACATATCCCTTTTAAACAGTTTTCTCCCTCATCTGTTTCAATGCAGTATACATTATTAACCCCATATTTCTCAGTCTCCCCCAACCCCAAGGTCTGTCCTGTGGCACCATGCAATATTTGTCCTTTTGTGACCGAGATACTTCACTCAGCATAATGTCCTCCAGTGTCACCTGTTTTGATTAGTATTGCATTAGCTCCTTGCTTTTCAATGCAGCATAGTATTCCATTATGTGACTATACCACAGCTTCTCTTGTTGATGGACACTTAGGTTGTTTCCAACTCCTTGCTTTTGTGAACAAAGCCACAGTAAATTTGGGTGTGCATGTATCTGCTTGGATGTCAGTTATCGTCTCTTTGCAGTATATTCCCAGTAGTGGAATTGCTGGGTCAAATGGTATCTCTATTTGCAACTTTTTGAGAAAGCACCATACAGCCTTCCACAGTGGTTGCAACATTTTACACTCCCACAAATAGTGAATAAGGGTTCCAGTTTCTCCAAAACCTCGCCAACAATTGTTGCTTGCTGTTCTGTTAAATTTTGCTATTCTGATGATAATTTTACTTTAAATCTCTTTGAAAAATGAATTTGGTATCTGAATTCAGATTGCATTGAACATGTAGATTGCATAGAACATGTAGATTGCTTTTGGTAGGATTGCCATTTTCACAATATTGAGTCTTCCTACTATGAACGGGGCACATTCTTCCATTTCTTTATGCCATTTATTGTGTCTTGCAGAAATGCTCTGTAGTTTTCTTTATATAGGTCTTTTGCATCTCTAGTTAGGTTCACTCCCAATTATCTCAATTTGCAGTTGTTGTTGTTGTTCTTGTTGTTATGTGCCATCGAGTCGCCTGTGACTCATAACGACCATATGTACAACAGCCCTAAACTCCGCTCTGTCCTGTGCCAATCGCACTGAATCTGACACTCCAGTCCCAATTATCCCAGTCACTGAATCAATCCACCTCATAGAGGGCCTTCCTCTCTGGCGCTGTCCCTCCACCATCCCAAACATGATGTCCCTCTCTAAGGACCGGTTTCTCCTCACAACATGTCCAAAGTATGATAGACAGAGCCTCAGAATCCTTGCCTCCAAGGAGCCACCCAGTTTAACCCTTTCCAGGACAAATCTGTTTGTTTTCCTAGCAGTCCATGGTATTCTCA
>NW_006399930.1:4810627-4811136 GCF_000299155.1 Elephantulus edwardii
TCTGGTAGTTCTCTGCTGATGTGCTGTTCCAGTCGTTTTTGGATGATCTTCAATAAAATCTTGCTTGCATGTGAAATCAGTGAGATTGTTCTATAGTTTCCACACTCTGTTGGGTCACCTTTTTTGGGATAGGAACAAATATAGATATCTTCCAGTCAGTTGGCCAAGTGATTGTTCTCCAGATAAAAGGAAATCAGTCGTTGACTATTTTTTCCCTGCTTATAAAAATGTTTCCTATTTGTCTAAAGGCAAAGGATTTTCTTTTCCTTCTGTTGTGAGGAAATTTGTACTGAATATTGTATTTTTTTATATTCTGCAGTAAGAGTTTCAAGTCTTCTTCATTTTTAGTCCATAAGGTTGCACCATCTGCAAAGAACAGGTGTTCTTTCTAGCCTGATTAATCTACCTTTAATAATTGAGATAGTTAACAGTTTTACTTTACTTGGCTCCACAGTCAACGCTCTTGGTAACAGCAGCCAGGAAATCAGGAGATGAATTGCATTGGGAAA
>NW_006399930.1:4811236-4822810 GCF_000299155.1 Elephantulus edwardii
TATCTAATTTTCCTACATTCATGGTTCTCACATTCCATGTCCCAATCACCAGTGTCTGCTTACAACTGTTCCTCTTCCTTTGTATTTCCATACTTGAAAACTCAACCTCCTTTGTCTTTGTTATTATAAAGGAATCCTATTGATTATTTTTATATTGATCTTATATCCTGCCATTCTATTAAATTGGTCTACTATGTCTAACAGTTTTTTACTTCAGACTTTGGGTTTCTGCAAACTATCATGTCATCTGCAAATAGTGACAGTCTAAACATCTCTTTGCCTATCTGCATGCTTTTATTTCCTTTTCTCGTAATATTGCCTTAACAAGCACTTCCATTACAAGATCCAAAAGAAGTGGTGATATTGGGCATCCTTGTCTGGTCCCTGTTTGCAAGAAAAATGCTTTTACTCTTTGTCCATTGAGAATGATATTGGCTCTTCGTTTTGCATATATATACTTTTCACTATGTTGAGGAAATTCCCTTCTATTCCAATTTTACTGAGTGTCTTTATCAGTAAGTGTTGTTGGATTTTGTGAAATGCTTTTTCTGCATCAATTGTTAAGATCATATGGTTCTTATTATTTACTTTGTTAATATAGTGAATTATGTTAATTATTTTCCTTGTGTTGAACCGTCCTTTTATATGTATTATGAATCCCACTTGATCAAGGTGAATTATTTTTTTATGTGCTTTTGGATTCTATTAGTTAAGATTTTGTTAAAGATTTTTGCATCTATATCCATGAGAGATATTGGTCTGTAGTTTTCTTTGTGGTAATATCTTTGCCTGATTTTAGTATTAGGGTTATGTTTACTTCATAGCATGACTCTGGAAGGGTTCCTCCTTTTTCAATTATTTTGAAATAATTTAAGTAGAACTGGTGCTAAATCCTCGCTGAATATTTAGTGGAATTCAGCTGTGAAGCCATCTGGGCCAGTACTTTTGTTATGTGGAAGTCTTATTATCATTGCTTCAATTTAGTCTCTTGTGATAGGTCTATTAAATTACTCTGTATCTGTGCAGAAATCATGGCAAGCTTTTGGAGTCGACAGCTTTTCCGGGAATGTGCTTGACGTGCAGGTTTGCTCTGTCCCTGGATTGAGTCTAGCCATCCTGGGCCTAGGGTTTGAACCAGGACACGGCCTTAAGCCCAAGGCAGCTGGGAAGAAGTGGCCATGTTGTTCCTTGTTTGGCTGGCTCCTCCCAGGCTCTTGGGAAGCTCTCCTTGCCAGAAGGCAGGAGCGTGGTGGTGGGAGTGCAGGAATCGTGACAAGCTTTTGGAGTCGACTGCTTTTCCAGGAATGTGTTTGACGTGCAGGTTTGCTTTGTCCCTGGAGTGAAGCTAGCCAGCCTGTGCCTAGGCTTTGAACCAGGAGGCTGCCTTAAGCCCAAGGCAGCTGGGAAGAAGAGGCCATGTTGTTCCTGGTTTGGCTGGCTCCTCCCAGGCTCATGGGAAGCTCTCCTTGCCAGAAGGCAGGAGCGTGGTGGTGGAAGTGCAGGAATCGTGACAAGCTTTTGGAGTCAACTGCTTTTCCAGGAATGTGTTTGATGTGCAAGTTTGCTCTGTCCCTGGAGTGAGGCTGGCCAGCCTGGGCCTAGGGTTTGAACCAGGAGGTGGCCTTAAGCCAAAAGGACCCTCGGGCCTGTGGCCCTCGGCCAGGTTCAAATTGTCTTCCTGTCAAACATTCTTCTATGTGGTATAGCACTGGTCTGTGTGTTGCTGTACAGAGGTAACTCGTGGTTGCTGTGATGCTGAAGCCTGTGACAGTGATGTGCCAATTGTCATAATGGGTACCCATGGTGGACAGTGTGGCTGGAGCTTCCCATCTAAATCAAGCCTGGAATTAGGAGTGGCATCCACTTCCAAAATTGCTTGCCTCCGTAAACTCTATGTACGAATAGTGCTCAGGCTGTTCGTTCATAGGGTCGCTATGAGTCGTCTACGACTCGATGGCATTAAACAACAACAACAACATGTCTGTCCTTGTCAAGCTCGATAGAAGATGTATTTCAGGGAATTTATCCATTTCCTTTAGGTTTTCTAATTTATCAGAATTCTGATATTATCTAACATTTCTAATTTATCGGTTTTCTGATGTTATCTATTTAATTTCCTCTGGTTCTGTTGTGATGTCACCTCTATCATTTCTTAATAGAATTATCTGTGTCTTTTGTTTTTCTTTTGTTAAATTTGCCACTGGTTTGTCAATTTTATTGACCCTTTTGAAAAACCAGTTCCTGGTCTTATTGATGGTTTCAACTTTTTTTCTCTTATCTATCTCTTTGTTTTCATCTCTTATCCTTATAATTTCTTTTCTTCCAGAGATTGTAGGATTAGATTGTTGATCTTTCTGTTTGCTGAAGGTGTTGGGTTAGATCATTAATTTTTCATCTTCCCCCCCCCCTTTTTTTGTTGTGTGTGGCTATTGCTATGAACTGCCCTTGAGGACTGTTAGCTATGTCCCAGGATTTTTGATTAGTAGTATTTTCATTATCATTTGTCTTAAGGAACTTTTAAATTTTATTCTTTGTTTCTTTTGTAACCCAATCGTGTTCTAGCACAGAGTTATTTAGTTTCCACATAGGTAGTGTTGTAAGCTTTACTCTACTCTGGTTAATTTCTAGTTTCATGGCATTGTGGACTAAGAAAATACTTTGTGTTATTTCCATGTTTTTTAATTTGAAGAGGCTTGCTTTGTGTCCTAATAGATGATTAATTCTGGAGAATGTACTATGTACACTTGAGAAGAAGGTGAATTGAGTTTTATTTGGGTGTAGTGCCCTGATAAATCCAAAATGTCGAATTGGCTGATTCTACAGTTTAGATCTTATGCATCTTTGTTGAGTATCTTTTGAGTTGACCTATCCTTTGGTGATAGTGTTGTGTTTTAATCTCCTCCTCCTACTGTCCTGCTGTCTGTCTCTCTCTTCAATTCTGTTAATCATTGTTTTATGTATTTTGCTGGTCTATAAATATTGATCAAGATTATGTCTTCTTAATCTATTGTGCTTTTAATCAGTATGTAACATCCTTCTTAATTTTTGATGGTGATTTTCATTCTGAAATCTATTTTATCAGAGATTAATATTGTCACTCCTGTTTTCTTGAGATTTGCCATTTGCTTGGTATAATTTTTCCTAGCTTTTAATTTTGTATCTATCTTTCTCTTCCTTTTTTAGATGTGTCTAATTTAGGCAACATATTGATGGGCTTTTTTTTTTATCCATTCTGCTACTCTTTTTCTTTAATTGGTGCATTTAGTACATTCAAATTAAGTGTGATTATTGCCAGGTGATATTTTATTTTTGTCATTTTGCTGTGTTTCTTTTATCAGTTGTTTCTGATTACTATGGTCCATGTACCTTTTGTCTTTGTGTGCAGGACTTCACTTAAAATTTCTTGTAGTTTTGGTCTTGTTTTCAAAAATTCTTTAAGGTCCTTCTTTTCTGCAAAAAATCCAATATCTCTTTCCCAATTGATGGAGCGCTTTGCTTGATATAATATCCTTGGCTGGCAATTGTTATCTTTCAAGTTTCTGTATATGGCATTCCATTGTCTTCTAGCTCACATGGTTTCTTGCTGAGAAATCAATTAATCTATTTCCTCTTTGTTTTTATCGTGATGCTTTAACAGTTCTATTTCTTTTAGTTTAGAGAATTTGACTATGTTATGTGTTGATGTTTTCGTGGGTTTTTTTTTTCTCTCTTTTTTTTTCCCTCAGGAGGACTGTCTAGTCAGTTTGGTGATCTCTGTGCTTCATGAAAGTAGATTTCTCCATTCTTCAAAATACCTGGGAAGTTTTCTTTTAGTACTTCTTCCACAATTCTCTCAGTGATTTCCCCTGAACTGGAATTCCAATCATACATATGTTATAACAATATGATGTCCTCTCGTATGTTTTTAATGTTCATTTTTCTTACGTCTCATCTCTGATTTTTCTTCATGTATGTTTCTAGTGAGGCTTTTGTCTTCCAGCTCACTGACTCTCTGTTCTATCTCTTCAGTTCTACATTTTTTGTCCAGCTAGGGTTTTGGATACTTCTGCTATTTTGATCTTAATATTCTGGATTGCATTTTCATGCTTTTCTGTAATTTCCATTACTGTGTTGGCTGTATTCTCTCTGTCTTGTGGTGATTTTTTTTTAAATTTTTTGTACCTCTTCGTCTATTCTATCACTATTTTTCCCATCGTTTTTGTTTTCATCTATATCTTTTCAAGTTTCTCTTCATCCATATATTTCCTCTGGACTGCTGTCTCTGAGGAATTTGGTCTCTTACTGACTTTCATTGTTTCTTTCCACATTTCTATCCTTTTCCGTACCTGATCCAACACTCTAAATCAATATATTTTTTCTGGTTCTCTCTATTGGGGGTATTCATTGGGTCTGCTTTTTTTAGAAGAAAGATTATTTTGTGTTTTCGTGATGTCTGATGTGGATTCTGCTTTCCTGACATTATGGAAGTTTTTCTTAGTGGATATTAGGGTGTTATAAAATGACCCAGGGTACAGCAATGTTTTGTGAAGCACCTATATATTTGTGCTCCCTTGTTGGCCTAAGGCATGCAAGGCCGATGGCCTGACAGCAATGTTTTCCCCAAAATACCTGAATGACAAAGGAGGAAGTCTGTCGTTCCCTTCTGGATATGGCTTCTTGCCTCCCTCTAGGTGCCTAGGTCTTTCCTGTTGCCTGAGCTTAAGGGGTCTTGCGTGATCAAGCTAGAGAGCAGTTTCCCCCCAAAGTACCTAAAGCATCCCCCACAGGATGATCAGACAACTATATGGAAGGTCCAACCCATCGCAGTTCTTTGCTCAAATCATTACAATATTGTGCTTTATCTTCTGGAGTTGTCCTTTGAAACCTTTTCTTCATTTATTTTACTTCAAATTTCTTCCCTTTCTTTTGGCTTCTGATAGAGGGTGGATAGATTGAGATTGTTAGCAGCTTCAGGTTGTTTGGCTCCACAATCAACACTCTTGGTACCAGTAGCAAGAAAATTACAAGACATATTGTTTTGGTGAAATACTGGTCAAGGACTTCTCCAGAGTACTGAGGAGAAATGATGTCATTCTACAGCCTAAGGTGTGCCTTATTGAGGCCATGGTCTTCACTTGCTATACTTCAGAGAGCTGGACAATGATAAGGATGATAGAAGAAAAATTGATGCCCTTGAGTTGTGGTACTGGAGAAGAGTATTGAGTATACTTTGAACTTCAACTCAATGGCACTAAACAATAACATAGAGAGAACTCAGTTGGTCTAGTGGACAGAAAGTGATGCTATCAAGCCAAAGGTAGATCACTTTAATCTACTTCCCTTAGGCCTGATTTTAACTGTTTTTGGTCAAACATTCTTCTGGGTGGTATAGCACTAGTCTGTCCATTTGCTTTACAAAGGTAACTCATGGTTGCTGTGATGCTGAACACTGTGACCCTGATGTGTCAAATGTGATATTGGCCACCCTTGGTGGACAGTGTTTAGTGGAGCTCCACAATTAAAACAAGCTTGGAGCAGTAGTGGCACTCACTTTCAAAATTGCTTGCCTCTAGAAACCCTATGAATCTGGAGAAATGAATATAGTTATACAAGTGTTCAGGTCTTCCATTCATAAAGTCATTATGAGTCACCTATGACTCGATGGCACTCAACAACAACAACTAGGATAATAAGCACTTTCATCCTACAAATCAGGCAGCTTCTTGGAGGCTAGGATTTTGAAGGTCCGTCTGACATACTTTGGACATGTTGCAAGAAGGGAGAGTCCTTGGAGAGTGACAACATACTTGTCGGGGTGGAGAGACAGCAAAAGAGGGGAAGACCCAGGAAGAGATGAACTGACTCAGTGACTTGATGTAACAGGAGTAGGTGTGTCAGAGACAATGAGGTTGGCTCAAGATAGATATTTGTCTTCATGTATTTATCTGTATTTCAGAATTTTATTTTAGATGTGCCATAGGTATATTGTTATATATTTTAAGAATTTTTGAAAATAGCTGAAAGTCATAGGTTGATGAGACTATAAAATGAATCCTGTTTTTTCCACATAAAATGTCCTATGAGTTTCACCTACTTTACAAAATTATACTATCTCTCTAACAATAGACTACCAATAGAATTCCTGAAAAGGAAAAGTGGGAGCAATAGAAACAGGTCTAATCTTAAAGGATCATCTTTAGTTTCAGTTACATATACTTGGTAAAAATTCTTTGACACTTTGAGTGACATAACAATATTACAAGCTCCACGAATTCTATCATACAAAGATAAGAGAAAAATGATAGTTATACAATTTATCTGAAACCAATTTCCTTCAAAAAGAGAAAATATTAAATGTGATATAAAAGAAAAATTCACTTATTTCAAAGACCTTTTAAATATTTAGGCTGATAACTTATAAAGATATTTTGCATCACAAACATTTGAATTTAAATAGTTTTTTCACATCTCATCTCTTCATAATAGTAGTACACAGGTTTTTTTTCTCTTTGATTACATTTATCTAGTATCTGGTTCTTCTCTAACCACATTTACAAAATATACTTACTATATTATGGTTTAATTTATTTTGGAAACAGGAATGGCATCCACTTCCTAAACAACATGCCCCCATAAATTCTATGAACTTTGATAAAGGTTGATATGCTTTTTGTTCATAGGGTCACTATGCTTGACTCAAAGGCAATCAACAACAACAACAACAAACAAACAATATTTAATTATGAATTTTTGTTATTGTTGTTAAGGGCTGTTGAGTCGTAAATAAGTCATAGCAACCCTATGAATGAAAGACCTGAACACTTGAATAACTTTCATCCTTTCTCCAAGTTTATAGAGTTTCTGGAGGCAAACTATTTCAGAAGTGGATGCCAATCCTGCTTTCAAGCTTGTTTTGATCAGGGAATTCCACCTAATGCCCTTCACAATGGGTAACCAGAATCACATTTGACGCATCATGTCGCTTTGTTTAGCATCACAGACAACATGAGTCACCTCTGTACAACAAAGGGACAGACCAGTGCTATACCACTTAGAAGAATGTTTGACTAAAAAACAATTAAAACCAGGCCTGAGGGCCACAGATTAAAACCACCCACCTTTGGCTTGGTAGCCATAACTTTCTATCCACTAGGCCAACAGAGCTTCTCTATGTTGTTGTTGTTAAATGTCATTGAGTCATAGAATTAATTATTAACCAATTATTTAATCTAATTATGAAGTCCTTCTAACATTCTAAGATTCATAAGATTCTAGAGTCTACCATAATTCTTCTAGATCATCAGATGTTTATTCTTTCTTTCACATACTTCTGTTGAATCACTATCCTGCCATTGTCATGTTGACTCCAATTGAAGACAATCTCATGTGTGACACTGTTCAACTGAGCTCCTTTAAGTTCTTATTGGTTAACTTCTATATAAAGTAGATCACCAAACTATTTTTCTGAGGTGCTTCTGTGTAAATTCTAAATACAGTCTAGGTTAGCAGCTGAGTGAGTTAACCATTTACACAATTCAGGATTTTATTTTTAATTCAATTTATGAGAAAATTACAGCAATAAAGTACAAGAGAAGAGAAAGTGTCTTTCAATATTAGAAAAGCAGTACAAACATATGTATAGATAAGATATTTATCTGACATATATTTTTCTAAAAGCAATTATTATTTAACTTCAAGATTTCAACAATTATCACTTTCTGACCAAACACATTGTGTTTAATGTATAAATTATTTTGATATATAATAAAAAGCATTTTATAACTATATTAGAAAAACTATTTGCGGAATAGAACTTCAGTATTAAAATAATTAATAAAATTAATTCATTTCAAGCAATAAAGTGAATTTAGCAAAGTGTATACAAAGAAATTTACTAAAAAATAAATGTGTGTAGTTGAAAGTTGATCATTTTGCCTTGATATTAATAAAAAAATGAGAGTATACTATATCATATGAAAGTACAACTACAACACAGAACAGTATGATTTTGAAAAATGAATTATACTCCTATTAGAGTTCTAGAGACTGATGTTTTCTTCATGGATGTCAAATTTTTATGTATTGATATTTCCCATCCCTATTCTCACATTTACAGCCTGACTTATTTAGATAACTACTTTTGCCAGAATACTTTCTTTTGATGATATGGGACACTTTGATTTTAGAGGAAAAAATAAAAGCCTAAATGTTTTGCTTTCAGCATTATTTTCTACAAAAGTAATGAAATGGTCTATCTTCTAAGCCAAGTGTGAAGGAAAATTCATGTGTGACCTCTGGCTGCCTGTATCAAATATGTATGGGCAAATGAAAAAATATTTTTAAGAAGTGTGTAGATCATTTGTAGGCTAAGAAATAGTTTTGAAATGTCTGATGTTTTACTTTGCTCCAAGGATTGCCATAAAATGGGTTTATAATATATGTGGTTAAGAGGAGAAAAAATCAAGGAGAAGTGTAGGGGGAAAATCTTAGGAGACTTTCGAGCACACAACGACAATATCTTTCAGCCTCAAGTGGCTGAAGAAGGCAACTTTAGAGAGGTTTGAGCTTCAGAGACTACACATGCCTCAAGCTATTAGCACTATAAAAATTGCTTCCCAGAACTGTTTATTCCTGAAAGTGAATGGAGAAAACTTATGGCCAAAGGGAAACAGAACAGAATGAGTTTCTGGTGTGTCTTGGGAGTGGAGCCTTGCTTTTCACCGTATTTTTACCCAGTGAAAGATGAAAATAAGCAGAAAAAATAAGAGCGTTTAACTTAGAGATTCTAGAGAGAGGAAGAGGTGGCAAACTGAGCTGGAAAGGTCAAAGACTTGCCAGAAGAAGTTTGTTTACGTGTTCACTGGAGTTGAGTCGGTTGTTTAAAAGTGTGAAACTGCAATGAATAAAACTGTACAAAACTGTGAGATACTGGAGAGATAAAAAAGAATAAGTCAGGGAAAAAAACCTCTCTTTTGCACAGCTCCATATCAAGTTACAAGTACTAGAGTCATTTTTATGTTGCTTTTGCACAAAGGTAAATGTATAGAAACAGTCTTTCTGGCATAAGCAAGTTTTTCAAGGTGCTGTATTATTATTGTATAGTCATTAATTTATTTTAATCCTGGCAAGAAAAGTTTGAAAAATATTAATGTAAGTTATTATTATGTAACTGAAATGGGATTTTGTTGTTCATATCTCATTTGTCCTCTTTCTCTTCCCCTATATTCAACAAACCTTCTCCAGGACACCTTTTGGAGGGAGCTCTCCTGCTGAGGTCCTTCTGGTATAAACTAGATTTTGAGTTCATTGTTACAAAAGCATCTGCATTTTAAAACACTACTTGGAGAATGATCTAATCAAATATGCTGCTGAAGCATCATCACATTTTAAAAGCAGAAGTATACTGCATTGAAACAGATGAGAGAAAAAACTGTTTAAAAGGTATCTATGATTAGGTATTATTGTCATTACATGAGTCCAGAATGAAGGCTGTATAGTGGAGTGGATTTGTAGGCAGGGATTGTTTAACAATGAAAGAATTTTACCTTTCAAAGATAAGAATGAACTGGAGGGGAGGGATGGGCAGGGAGAAAAGTGCAACAATGAATGAATGGAAATCCAAAATATCTGTAAATTTTCATTAAAATTAATCATATGTGTGTGTGTGTGTGTATTTTTAAAAAAAAAACCACGTAGTCTTTCATTGGAAGTGAGGGGGTTGACACTTACTGGTCTTGGTCACATTAAGACCTTTCCTTACTCAATGATTCATTACTATCAAGTCTATTTCGACTCACAGTGACCCTCTATCAGAATTCAGAGGCAAGAAATGTTAGTGAAAGTATACTATTCGTCTTTCTCCTGCAGTGCATTTGAACCAATGAAGTCACATGGCTTTGGGTAAGCAGCACAACTTGCATCACCAAAGCTTAACATCTTAGCATTTCACAATTCTTTATTAATAGGATGCTAGCTAAGCATATGACCTCATGAAATTTGTTATCTAAGGTCAAACAGTTTTTATTGTTATTGTTAGCGATGGTCAAGTTAACCCACAATTTATAAGGACACATTTCAGTAGGACAAAATGTTGTCCAATCCTCCACCCTTCTCGTGATGGGTTAAAGATTATATCATGATACATGATGCTCATTAGCTGCATTTTGGGAGGAGATTTTCTGTGTTTTCTGTTAAGTAGAATGATGCTTAGAGCTCTTTTCCTAGTCTTAATCTGAAAGTTCCTCTAAAACCTGTTGAGCATTGACAAGTGCACAAGCCTCCAACCAACAAATGGATAGTGACTGAAGATAAGGAACATAGTCTAACAATTTAACTCGATTATCACCCAAAAGGCAAGAATACCACTGAAATGCTGACAGTTCTGCAGTTTCTATTAAAAAAAAAGATAAAACCAAACATATCTCTGTTATATGAACCGCAACACAAAGTGAGCAGTCACTGGTTTGCTATGGCTACAAATCTTACAGGAGGAGGCTGCTCACCTTTTTCCCACAGTGCTGCTGGTGAGTTTAAGCTGCCAGACCTCCAGTTATGAGCTTTATGTGTTGCACAATAGCTCCTTTCAGATTCTTCTTCCTTTGGTTGTATTGTGCCATCACATCAGCTCCAACTCATAGCAATCATACTACAACAGATCTCAACCTTGCTGTAAACTAAACCACCCTCACAATGTGATTAAGTCCCTTGTTGCAATCACTGTAGAAATCTGTCTTGTTGTGGGTCTCTTCCTTTTCATCTCTGATCCTATGCCTTTCCATTTATAATGTTCTTTGCCAAAAACTGGCTCTTCAGGATAAATCTGATACATCCCTTCACATGTCTAAAGTATGTGAAATGAAATCTCATGATGCTTGGCCCTGAGGAGTACACTGGTTGGACTTCTTTCAAGACAGATTGTTATTTTCACAACTCATGGTATAGTCAATATATTTTGTGAACACCATAATTCAAAGGCATCAATTCTTCTTCTATCTTCCTTATTTATTGTTCAACTTAAATACACATAGAAAACAATTGAAAATTCTATGGCTAAGGTCAGAGACATATTAAACTTACATGTTTGTTTGTTAACACTTTAAAGAGTTCCTTGACTGTAGATTTGCCCCAAAAAATGATTTTTCAAACGTTGCTGACATATAAATTGAAGATGTGTCTGTTGTTGTTGTTATGTGCCGTCGAGTCGCTTGCGACTCATAGCGGCCCTATGTACAACAGCCCTAAACTCTGCTCTGTCCTGTGCCAATCACACTGTCTCTGACACTCCCATCCCGATTACCCCAGTCAATGAATCAATCCACCTCATAGAGGGCCTTCCCTTGCTGTGCAGTCCCTCCACCCTACCAAGCATGATGGACTTCTCCAAGGTCCTCACAACATGTCCGAAGTATGTTAGACGGAGCCTCAGAATCCTTGCCTCCAAGGATTTGACACTTTCCAGGATGAATCTGCTTGTTTTCCTAGCAGTCCAATGTATTCTTAATACTCTTCTCCAGCACCACAGCTCAAAGGCATCAATTCTCCTTCTATCCTCCTTGGTCATTGTCCAACTCTCTGATGCATAACAAGTGATTGCGA
>NW_006399930.1:4824495-4835773 GCF_000299155.1 Elephantulus edwardii
GAGCGGTGGGAATAAGTGCGTTTGAGATGGCTAGGTTGGCACAGAATAGAACAGCATTTAGAGCTCTTGTACATAGGGTCACTATGAGTCACAAGTGACTCAATGGCACATTACAACAACAATTATGATGACATATTCTTCTTCATATAGTCTAGATACTTTTTTTATTTTTTAACAATACATACTGAATAAGTACAATACAGAATACAACTCTGTTATCTGTGTTATAAGATAGTTTCTAAAAACCAATACTTATGTAAACATTAGCATCTTGGATGATTACATAATTTCAAAACTATTTTGAACAGTTCCCATCCAAGTTAACATATAACCTAAGCATGACAGCCAGTGTTACTTTTGTCCTTTATTTTCTTATTTCTTACTGTTTCACATATACATTCTTAATGTGAAAAATGCTTTAATAATAGATATTTAGCGACTGTGGTAAATTCAAAATATAATGTCATTGGCAACACATGATGAAAGAGTGGTGATGAAAAGCAAGTGCCTGATCTTGCTCACCTCCTTCACCCCACTCACTCCACTCATTCTGGCCTTTTCATTATTAGAACAACCAATCTTGTCCTGCCTTAGGGGTTTCATCCTTTATAGTTCATTTTTCTCCCAATAATTTCCTGATTCAATGTACAGCTCAAATGTCAGCTCCTTCAAATCATCTTTAAATTCATGTCCCAACTCAAATGTCAATTCCTCAAAGAAGTTTCCTGTGGCCTGTAAACCAGTCCCTAGTTTTATTTTCTTAGAAGAATGTACCACTATTTAATTTTATTTGGTTTCTGTTTTTTACAATCTACCTTTTATCTGTTCCCACTATCACTTGAGCTCCAAAGGGCAGGGAAATGACAATTTTTTATTCCTCTGCCTTTAACATATAAAATCATTAACTCGGTAGTTAGTGGACAATGAATATTTGTTAAATACGTGAATGAATTACTTTAGAATAAGTCTTTACTTTCAGTTTTAAGATGGAAAGTTTCCTTTAGAATAAATATAAGAATATTTTGCATGTATGGAAAGCTACTATACAGGTTGATGTTGCTGTTGTTTTTGTGTGCCATCAAGTTGCCTGTGACACATACGGACCCTATGGACAACACCCTTAAACTCTGTTCTATCCTGTGCCAATCTTTTTGTCTCCAACACATCCACTCCTATTATCCCAGTCACTGAATCAATCTATCTCATTGAAGATCTTCCTCTCTTGCACTGTCCCTCCACATTCCCAAGCATGACGTTCCTCTCCAAGGACTGGTCTTGCCTTGCAACATGTCCAAAGTATGTCAGATGAAACTTGAGAATCTTTGCCTCCAATGAACTGCCTCATGTCACCCTCTCTAGGATGAAACTGTTTGTTGTTCTAGCAGTCCGTGGTATATTCAATACTCTTCTCCAGCACCATAGCTCAAGGGCATCTATTTTCCTATCATACCTAGTCATTGTCAAGCTTTCTGGTGCATAGCAAGTAATTGCAAAGACTGTGGCTTGGATAAAGCACACCTTAGTTTCCAGACTGACATCATTGTTCTTTAGTGTTTTGCAGAGGACTCTAACAGCAGACTTTCCCAATGCAATACATCTTTTAATTTCCTGCTGCTGTTACCAAAAGTGTTGATTGTGGGGCAAAGCAAACTAAAGGTTTTAACAATCTCAATCTCAATCTCTTCAACATCTATCACAATGCTGCCAATTGGCCCAGTCGTGAGAATCTTTGATTTCTTTAGACATTGTAAATAGAACTTGATTAGCCAGGCATATTAGGAAATTCAAGAAGAGACTCTGGAATTCAGTAAATGAAGGAGTGAGTTGAAGAGTTTTGTAATTTAGTTAACGTTTAATTAGCCTTCTGTAGTCTAAGGCCTTTCAAAAGGAAAATAGTGTTAAGTGTGCATATTAAATGATGGTTGGTGTTTTTAGCTACCATCAAATAAGCTTTTCTGACCAACAAGGTTTTCATTAACTGATTTTGCAGAAGACAATCACCAGTCTTCCTTAGTCTAGAAAGTCTACAGGAATTAGTTCAGAATCACAGTAATAATGCACATAGCTTCTTTAATAGGCTGTTGATGACTGTGCTTGAGGTGAATTGTCTGGAACTGAATTCGTGTCTGTCACATGGAAGGAGGTAATTCTACCAGAGAATAATCACTGCCTTCTTTTCATGACATAAAGAAATAGTTAGAAACATTTGCTCAATTAAAATAAGGGCTACTGTTTTAGAACCTAGATTGAGGTTGTTGTTGTTGTTGTTATAACTTGCACCATCTTCACAATTGGTACTGACCCTCTACTTTTCCAAATATAGTTTTCCAAGGGCTAGACCTTCTTGACAATGTGCCCAAATGATACAGGATGACATTTCACCATTATTGCCTCTAAAAAGCATTCCAATTGTACTTGCTCCAGGATGGATTTGGTTTTTGTTTATTTGGGGTTTTGTTGGCAGTCTACAGTAAAATAACTACATCACAAACCAAGCTATCAATTCATCTTTGGTGTCCCTTATCTTGGAAAAAGTATGGCCAGAATGTTTCTTGGAAGCAAAGATAGAGAAGATTCATCTCTCATATGCTGCCAAGAGAAACTTTTTCTTCGAAGGAGAAACCATTCTTGAAAAGTTGGAAGATCAGCGAACAGTGGAAAATCCTCAATGAGACGGAAAAAATATAGTGATTGCAGCAATGTGGCCAAGTGTGTCAGAAATTATGAGGGTGGTTCAAGGTAAGATAAGGTCCAGGTATATTGTTCATATGAACCCTATGAGTCAAACACTATTTGATGCATTTACAACAATAGCAATTTATTGTCCAAATTATAGCTGCATATGGAACAATTTAAAATATCATGGCTTGAGTCAGGTGTATCTGAGTATTAAAGTTGACCTTTAAAATGTAAAGATAAAATAGTGTTACATGTGTTTACAAATGCAGAAATATATTTTTAAAAATAGAGCAGATATGGTTTTCTCATCAAGAAAATGGAAAAATAAGAACAAAATAGCTTACGATTTAGGACAACCACATGAAGAACAAAGTGTATTATTCAAGAGAAGTGTGTCACACATTTATAGGAATAAGTTTTTGTCTCCTTTGAGATTCTTTACTATTTTTTGAGAATCAGTGTTAATCCTCTTTATCATTCTGGACTTTGGGAAGATAGACCACAAAGATAGCAGAATGCTGCAAGATCTAATTTTCTTCAACTAAATTAAAAGTAACTTAAGCAAAGTGGAGATTGTGAGATGGCACAGGATTAGGAAGGATTTTGTTCAATTGCACAAAGGATCTTTAGTCAGAGTCAAATTATTGGCATGTAACAAGAACAGCACGTCAATAATTAGTGAGTAAGTAACTGAGATAATTAAAGGATTTAATAAAATTTACTAAAGGCATATTTAAATTTAGGTGAAAATATTAAAATGACTAATAAAGAGAGTTTCCTACTTTACAGCCTTTCCAATTTTGATATCCCATTCAAAATGGAATCAATATATTTCAATGAATTTAATATTATGCCCTAAATTTTGAGTAATATTTTAATAAAAAGAGTTCTATCTTTTAGTTCCATTGTTTTTAAAACAATTTAAGCAGAATTGATGATAGATCTTCCTTGATTGTTTGGTAAAATTCAACTGTGAAGCCACCTGGTCCAGGACTTTACTTATGGGAAATCTTACATAACGTTTTCAATTTCTACTCTTGTGATGAATCTGTTCAAGTGTTCAAACACTTCCACAGTTATTCTATGAAGCAAGCTTGACCCTAATACCAAAACCAGGAAAAGATGTTACCAATAAAAAAAACAAAACAACAAAGTGTAGACCAATATCTCTTATGAATATAGATGAAAAAAATCCTAGCCAACAAAATCCAAAAGCACCTCAAGAAGTAAGTACCCTCCCCCTACACATCCTCACCCCTCTGCTTCCAACTTCTCCGACCCCTCTTGGATCCTTATACTCATTCTACAATAATGGTTTTATACAATATTTATCCTTGTGGTACTGAGTTAGTTCACACAGCATAATGCTGTTCAGTCTCTCCCAAGTTGGGTAATAATTTACAAAGTTTATTGCTCCTACGTGCTACATGTAACATAATTTCTCAATCCATTCCTTTGTGGTTGGGCATTTGAGCTTTTTCTAAGTTCTTGTGATGGTGAAAAATGCTGCTATGAACATTGGTGTAAAAATCTCAGTTTATGCCTCTGTTCTCATTTTCTTAGGGTATATTCCAATATACCTGGAATAACTGAATCATATGGAATTTCTATGTTCAGCTTTCTGAGGAAGCACCAAACTGCCTCCCAGAATGTAAATGGGGGGGGAAATCTTAAGAGTATTCAAATAAAATTGCAAGGTGAAAAAATCAGGAGGAAAAAAAAAAGTAATTCATCATGACCAAGTGGGATTCAACACAAGTATGAAAGGATGGTTCAACATAAAAGAAAACAAACAAACAAATAAACAAACAAACAAAAAACCCCACAGCACCCAAAACCAGTGCAATTCACCACATTAAAAAAGCAAATAACAAAACCCATATGATCTTAGCAACTGATTCAGAAAAAGCATTGGACAAAATCCAACTCTACTTCTTGACAAAGACACTCAGCAAAATTGGAATAGAAGGAAATTTCCTCGACGTGGTAAAATGTATATAGACAAAACAAAGAGTCAATATCATTCTCAATGGAGAAAGACTAAAAGCATTTTCCTTGTGAATAGGAACCAGACAAGGATACCTACTGGCATCACTTCTATTCAGTATTGTATTGCAATTGCTTGTTATGGAAATATGACAAGAGAACTAAATAAAAGGCATTCAGATTGGCAAAGGGATAATTAAATTATTGCTATATGTAAATGATATTCTAGTGTATACATCAAACCTCAAAGACTCAAAAAAAAATAAGACCAATTTAGTAGAGTGGCAGGATCAATATTTAAAAAAAAAACAAAACAAACAAACAAACAAAAACACCGAAAAACCAAAAACCCAATACGATTCCTCTACAGTAACAAAGAGAACTTAGAAAAGCTTACCAAGAAAGCAATACCATTTACAATAGCCAACCACAAATTGAGATACTTGGGAGTGAGTCTAACTATAGATACAAAAGACTTGTATGAAGAAAACTACGGAACATTTTTGCATGACACGATAAAAGACCTAAAGAAACGGGAATATGTGCCCTGTTCATGGATAAGAGTACTTAATATAGTGAAAATGACAGTACTCCCAAGAGCAATCTACATATTCAATGAAATCTCAGTATAAATACCAAGTTAATTTTTCAAGGAGATCAAAATGGAAACAGTCAAGTTTATTCAGAAAGAGATCTCAAATAAGAAAAACTCTTCTAACAAACAAAAATGAAGTGGGATGACCTCAAAACCTACTACACAGAGGTACTAAACAAAACAACATAGAACTGGTACAATGACAGGCAAATAGATCAATAGAACAGAATTGAGAACACAGGAATGGACTCTGCTATTTATGGTCAACTGATATTTGACAAGGAAATAAAACCTATAAAATGGGGAAATAATAAACTTCAATAAATGGTACTGGCAAAGTTAAACTACCTGCAGAAAGCTGAAAAAGGATCCACATCTCACACCATAAACAAAAAATCAACTTATGGCTGGTCAGAGACCTGGTAGTAAAGCCTAAAATGATAAAGTTCCTAAGAGGCAAACTAGGATCAAGCTTAGATGGCTTAGTCTATGGTAACTTTACTACTTATGTAGATTCTACTATGGTAAGGAGATTGCCAAATTCAGCCAGAAATGCACAATCTGAAGAGGATAAATTGATTTACAGGACATTCTAAAAATTAAATTTTGTGTGCATCAAAACCCCAACAGGCTGAAAAGAAAACCTACCGAGAACAAACATCTGGCAAACCCATCTCCAACAAGAGATGCATTACTGAAGTTTACAGAATACTCCTGGGCCTCCACAAGAAAAAGACTGACAACCCAATTACAAAACAGGCAAAAGACATGGAAAGAATTTTCACAGAGGAAGGTATTTGAATGGCTGAAAGGCACATGAAGAAATGCTCAAAATCATGGCAAAAGAGAGATGCAAATAAAAACCACAATGAGATACAATCTAACTCCAGTAGCAGTGCCAAAGTCTAAGAGGACAGCAAGAAATAAATACTTGGAAGAATGTGGAGAGATAGAAACTCTTACACATTGTTGGTAGGATTCTAAAATGGTACAATCACTCTGGAAGGCAGTTTGACTCTTCCTCAAAAAGCTGAACATAGAAATTCCATATGACTCAGCTGTTCAATTGCTTGGACTATAGCCTGAGGGAACAAGGACCAAGGCACAAATAGAGACTTTTACACCAATGTTCATAGCAGCATTATTCACCAACACAAGAACATGGAAATAGTCCAAATGTCCAAACATTGAGAAATTTTGGTATATTCACACAATGGAATACTTCACTACATGCAGGAAAAATGATTTTTTAAATTACTACTTAACTTGAGAGAGACTGGAGAGCATTATGTCGAGTGAACTCAGTCACATAAGGATAAATACTGTACAAGACCATTATTTTAGAACACATATGAGGATCCAAAGGGGAAGGGGGGGCAGTGGATGAATGAGGATGGGCAGTGTGTATTGAGGGATCACATAACTTGATGGTTAGAGAGGAAGGTAAAGGAAATGTGAAAGATCTGATGTGAAAAACAATGTATATGAACTTTGTAAATAAACCAGTGTAAAATAAAAATTATAAAAGAAAAAATAATAATATTGCTATAGTGTTGTTAGTTGTTATTAGGAGCCATCAAGTTGTTTACTGACCAAATGAACTAAGAGATCTGAGCCCTGTTCTATTCTATGCTATCCTGACACTTCCTGACAAATAAGAGCTCTTTGCCGCAGTCACCATGCCTATCTACCTGGTCCCAGCTCTTCCTTTCCTTCAACCACCCTCCATCCTTCCCAGCATCATGTTCTTCTTCAGGGAACAGCTCCTCCTAGCAACATGCCCAAAGTATGTTGGGCAAAGCCTCATCACATTTGCCTCCAAAGAGCACTCTGGCTGCACTCTCTCCAAGACATATCTGTTTGTTCTCTTGGCCGTCCATATGATGTTCACTGCTTTTCTCCAACACTGTAGCTCAAAGGTGTTATTTTCTCTTTCTCCTGTCATCTTTATTTATTGTCAATTTCTCAGTTGTGTAGAAAGTGATTGGAAAGACTATGGCCTGAATCAGACACATCTTAGTCCTCAAACTGACATCATTGCTCCTCAATAATTTGGAGAGGTCCCTAACTACATATATTTCATGGGTAATTTGCTTGCTGATTTCCTGACTGCTGGTACTAAGGGTGTTAATTGTAGATCAAAACAAAATGAAGCTGTTGACAGTTTCAATCTCCTCTCCATCTATCAGATATTCCATATTGGATTAGTGGTAAGAATCTTTGTTTACTTGACATTGAGATGCTATCAATATTGAAAGTTGTATTCTTAGATATTCTGCAACAAGTGCTTCAAGTCCTCCTCATATTCAGCAAACAAGACTATGTTATCTGTATAACACAGGTTATTGATGAATCTCCCTCCAATCCTGATATCGTCCATCTTCTTGGATAATTTGCTCAACATACAGACTGAATAGGTATATAGAGAGAATACAACCGTGCCACACTCCCTTCTCAATTTTAAACCAAACAGTCCTCCCCTGCTGTGTTTGCACAACAGCCTCCTGGTCTAAGTGTTGGTTCCACATGAGCATAATTGGAATTACCATTTTTCTCAATGTTAGCCACAACTTGTTATGATCTACATATAAAATACCTTTGCATAGTCAATAAATGACAAATAGACATTCTTCTGTTATTCCTTATTTTCAGCCAGTATTCATCTGACATTAGCAGTGATATCCCTGGTGCCATGACCTCTTCTAAATCCTTCTTAAACTTCTGGCAGTTCCATATCTGTGTACTGTTCTTACCATTTTTGAATGATCTTCATCAGTATTTTGCTTCATGTGATATTAACTATATTGTTCAATAGTTTCCATATTCAGTTGTTTAACCTTTCTTGGAAATGGGCACAAATATGTACCTCCTCAAATCCATTGGCCAGACAACTGTCCTCCAAATTTCCTGGTCTATACTGGTGAGCACATCCAAGTTTGCATCTGTTAATTGAAACAAGTCAATTGGTTTCCTATTAATTCCTGGAGCCTTATTATTGCCAAGGTCTTCACTATACCTTCTCCCTCCTATGCATTGTCCCATTCTCGGATGCATAGCAAGTAATTGCAAAGACTATGGCCTGGATCAGGCATACTGTTATTTTCAGTCTAGCATCACTGCTCTTCAGTATTTTGGATGGGTCTCTGACAGCAGATTTTTCCCAATGCAATTTGTCATTTTATTTCCTTACTGCTGTTGCCAAAAATGTTTACTGTGGAAGCCAGAGAGCTGAAATTTCTAAAAATTTCGTTCTGTTCTTCATCTATCATGATGCTGCCAATTGCTTGTATGATGAGAATATTTGTTTTCTTGATGTAATTCAATTAATATTGAAGAGTGCAGTCCTGAATATTCTTCAGAAAGTTCCTTAGGTCCTCCTTAGTTTCAGCAAGCAAGGTTGTGTAATCTACATAATGCATGTTGTTGATGAGTCTTTCTCCAATCTTGAAAAAGGGGGAAATAGATTACTTTTACCAACTTTTTGCAGTCAGTAATAGATCAAAACTACATCCAAGATACATCAATAATAATGGGTGACTGGAATGCAAAAATTGGAAACTGGAAGAAAGACCTGTAGTCAGGCAATGTAGACTCGGTAACAGAAATGAAGCTGGAGATAGAATGTTAGAATTCTGTACAATCAATTATTAATTCATTAAAAATACCTATTATAAGAAATACAAATGGCAACTATACACGTGGACTTCACCCAATGGTCTATATAGGAATCAGAATGATGTTATTTATGGGGGGAAAAAATCATTGGAGAAGCTCAGGGTCAGCTGTGAAAAGTAGAATAAGTGTTGATTGTGGAACAGACTATCAATTACTTATATCCAAATTAAAATAGAATGTAAAGAAAATAAAAACAAACCAATAAGAACCAAAGTTCACTAATATTACACACAAGTAAAATCCTGCTGAAGATCATCCAAAAATGACCGTAACAGTACATTAATTGAGAACTACCAGAAATATAAGCTGGATGTAGAAGAACAAATTGTGACTAACCTTGAGAAGACTAGGAATTTCAGAACATTTGATTGTGCTCATGAGAAACTTGTATTTGGACTGGGAGTTAGTCATCAGAACAGAACAAGTAAATACTGGTTGGTTAGAAATCAGGGAGTCCATCAGGCATGCATCCTGTCTCCACACATTTACAATCAGTATAGAGAACAGATCATTCAGGAGGATGGACTTTATGAAGAGGCATCAGGATTAGAGGAAGACTCATAAACAACCTGAGAGATGCAGATAACACAACCTTGCTTGCCAAAATCAAGGAGGCCCTGAATATGAATTGAACTGAATTGAAGTTTAACATCCAGACAAAGATTTTCTCCTCTGGGTCATTTTACAGAACCATGATGGATGGAGAAGAGATTGAGATTGTTAACAATTTCAGTTTGCTCAGCTTCACAATCAACAATCTTGGCATCAGTAGTCATGAAATCAAAAGACAAATTGCATTGTAAATTCGACTGTTAGGGACTTCTCTAAAGTGCTAAAAAGCAATCTCAGTTTAGAGACTAAGATGTCCCTATCTAGACCATAGTCTTGGCAATTACTTGATATACATCAAAGACCTGTACAACGACTAAGGGTAACAGAAGAAGAATGGATGCGTTTGAGTTGTGATTCTGGAGAAGAGTTTTGGACATACTATGGACCACCAAGAGAACAAATATATCTGTGTTGGAGAGGGTGGGACCAAGTTCCTTCTTGGAGGCAAGGATTCTGGAGCTCTGTCTCATATACTTTGAAAATGTGACTAGAATGGACCAGTCCTTGGAGAAGGACGTCATTCTTTGGAGGATGGAGGGAAATCACAGGGGAGAAAAACCTTAGATGATATGGATTGACATGGTAACTGGGAAAATGGGGTTAGTTGTTTTGGAGTCAGTATGGTTGGCTCAGGATAGGGCAGTGTTCAGAGCTATTGGAACATAAGGTTGCTATGAGTCACAGGTGACTTGATGACACATAACAACAACAACAACATAACTTTCACTGCAATCATTTGATGAAACAAGTAAAAAGTTGACTCTCTGATCTAATTTTATAAAAGTTATGATTTAATAGTGAATATGAATCATATTTCCATTTGATTTATTATGGTAAACAAATGTAAATGTCTCATACAGCTGAAGGTTGTTGAGTAAAAATTTGCTTTCTCTGAAAAAAAAACCCAATTATATTCTGAAATTTCTTAGTACACACTTTCTTCTCATGAATTTAAATGATGTTCAGTATTCAGTAGTTTATATATGCAATTATTTATGAATCCCTATCATAATATTGACTAGGCAAAAGCTGTTTGTGGATGGAAAAACCATTTTTTTTTTTTTGGAAAAACCATTGACACAAACCAAACATTATCAAAGAATGTAGCTTTCAATATTTATTACATTACCAATAACCCAAGCCAAACACAGACCAAATGCAAACCAAGACTTTCCTTACGTGATCCCCATCAAAAGGGGAGAAAGTGTGCTTCTAGAATAGAGCCACAGCACAGCAGGTGGGGCATGGTCAACAACATTTGCTGAGTGTGTCTTTACAATTCTGTAGTGATGGCGGAAGTCTGAGGCTGGTCATGGAGGCTGCTGTGTCATGGCAGAAAGAACTAAGGAGGTTTCTGATCACACCTGGGTTCATTCATATAACAACAATTAAAGTATTGCTCCCTGATTTAGGCTGACCTCATTTCAGACAAATGAAACAACTAAGCTCTTTGTAATTTGTTTTTCATCATTTTTCTGGAATCTCACAAACAAAACTGCACATGAATATCTAATTACAATAGCAGAAGTCCACCAGTGAGCAGATATCAGGTATTTCAATTTTATACATCTGAGTCATTGTATCGAAAGGAATTGGCAGATACAGCAGAATTTAATGAAATAGCATTTGAGCCAGAGCCTATGGTGATGGAGGCAGAAGTTCAAGCTACTCTGAAGGAAATAGCAAAAAATAAGGCTCCCGGAATAGATGGTATACCAATTGACATATTTC
>NW_006399930.1:4837983-4845654 GCF_000299155.1 Elephantulus edwardii
CAGAAGGTGGCCTAGGTAACATTCTCTGGATACCCTAGGCATTCTTTTTTTTTCTTCTCCTTCCGCACCCAGGGGTCAGATGGCATAATCTGGGGACCGATGAGCTCACCCTGAAGGCTGCGACAGCTCACCTCGAGCTGGGAGCCGAGGGTAACCCGCCCCAGGCAGAGGGTCATGATGGCTCACCCCAAGCTGGGGGCCGAGGGCAGCCCATCCCGAGCAGGGCAACACCCCCCAGGAACTGGCTGGTATACTCCCCCTCCAATTGCCACTATCCCAGTCTGGTCCCCTCGCCTGACTGAGGACTCTGTGGTCAGGATAGTGTTTCCAATTCCAGCACTGCCACTTTTTACCCTCCCCATAAGTGGTCATACTATATTTTGAAGTAGGTGTCACTGCCCTCCCCCTATATATATGATAAAGGGAACCAGAGAATTGTGAACAGACTCCCCCCAGGTCTAACATCTTTTGGCAGAAGCATTCAACAGAACAAAATACGTGGTGCATTTAGGATGTCGGTCCTCTTGTGCATGCTGCCACTGTTAAGATCAACAGACTCACAGTGACTTTCAGCAATCCATTGCATAGGTAATCGTCCTCTTTGGCCTGTCCAATGCATAGGTAATCATCCTCTTTGGCCTTTCCAATGCATAGGTAATCGTCTTCTTTGGCCCATTTTTCCTTGGGAATCCTTTAATTCCTGTTGTTGGGCCTCGATCTGCACTGAGGGCCAGTCATCAACTGTTTAAGTGCTCAATTATCAATAAGCCGAAGTCTGTGGAAGGCCATAATGGCCCTGCTTTAAGTGGTTCGCTGCTCCTGCAGCTCACCACGCTGTCTCTGCCTCCGCTGCCATCTTGGATCTCCAAGATTGGGAAATTTTATCCCTTATCATTCCATAGAGAATGATACAAAAGACAAGGACATATAGAAGAGGGAATTATCAACTAGGGCTACTCAAACTATCTGCTCTTTCACTTTTCAAGAACATTACGCTCCAAAGTAAGACAGTTATGTGTATACGCATATAAAAGGTATACAGGATGTCATATTTATGTGTTAATATTCATATGTAATAACAAAGTAAAAAAAAACTAGTCAGATGGTTACAATTCCTTTGTTTTGTTTTGTCTTAAGGTGTTTGTTTTACTTTAGTTTTGTTTTTGTATTTTTCTGTCTTCACCTATGTTAAGTATCAACTACAAATATTACCTACTAGCAAATAAAACAGATTGATAGTTAATTCCAAATAACTGATAAGTTGATACTTAAACCTACCAGCCACTCCTGGGGAAATTTGACAACCTGTTTTATTAAGGATTTACAGCTTGAGAAATAATATGGGATAATTCTGTTCTGTCCTATAAAATCATTATGAGTCAGAATTTACTAGACAAAAATGATATAATTTCTTTAACAATATTACACTTGCCATTATAAAGTTATTAAAGATAATTTGTCTGTTTCAGTACATATTATTGCTTTTCTCTAGATATGTTTTTGCTAATATATTTTGCTTTTATATTCTAATCGACTTTGCAGACTTTGATATTGTCTGAAGTAGAAGTCTGATAATTATTCTCCAATGAACCTTTTGTCCTTTTTATGCTTAGTTCAGCCCATTAGGAGGCACACTTCTATTTGATTTTAGCACAATCATCATTTTCTTTTGTGAGTATTTGTGTATGTGAAGTAGTAATTGTAATATTTCAAATTTTAGCTCATACATTGAGATAAAGATCATTTAAAGCCAGAGTATTTAATTATTTTTGGCCAATCTTTAAAACTACATAGGTGCAGACTAGGCCATAAAAAAAGACTAATAAAATGAAGGTACAATTAACAGAGTTCAGTTCATTTCTTTAAGACTCATCAGGGAGCTAAATTGTTTGAGAACTGTGAACTGAGTTTACTTGATCTAGTTTTAACACCTCTCCTCCAAATCATATTTTTAATCACTTGTTATGCACCTAAAGTTGGCTAATAGATAAAGATGATAAAAGAAGAAAATATGCCTCTGTGTTGTGTGTTGGAGAAGAGGGACTGCCAAAAGAACAAACAAATATGTCTTGGAAAAAGAACACCAGGGTACTCCTCGAATCAAGGATGGTGAAGCTTCATCTCATCCACTTTAGGGTATGTTTTTAGGTAAGTCCTTGGAAAAGGACATCATTCTTGGAAGGGTGTAGGGTCAGTGAATGAGAAGAAGACTTTCAACAAGATAAACACAGTGTAACAATGGGCTCAAGTATATCTGAGATGAAGATAGCACAGAGTAGGACAGGTTTCAGACCTATTATTCATAAGGTTGCTATGTTATAGACAACTTGGTGGTATGCAACAATAACAACAACAATCTTAGTATTTTCCTGTCCTATAATATGAAGAAGTTACAATTTCTTTAGTATTTGTTTTCTGATAAAAATAATCAATTAAACAACTATGAGATATCATCTCACCTCAGTCAAAATAGCAAAATTTAACAGAACAGCAAGCAACAAATGCTGGCGAGGTTGGGGAGAAACTGGAACTCTTATTCACTGTTGGTGGAAGTGTAAACTGGTGCAACCCCTGTGGAAGGCAGTATGGCACTTTCTCAAAAAGTTGCAAATAGAGATACCATTTGACCCAGCAATTCCACTCCTGGGAATATCCCCCGAAGAGACCATAACTGACATCCAAGTCGATATACACAAACCTATGTTTATTGAAGCTTTGTTCACAATAGCAAGGAGTTGGAAACAACCCAAGTGCCCATCAACAAACGAATGGGTAGAGAAGCTGTGGTATATTCACACAATGGAATACTACACTGCATTGAAAAACTGGGAACTCATGCAATATTATTCAAAATGGGTGACCCTGGAGGACATTATGCTGAGTGAAATATCTCAGTCGCAAAAGGACAAATACTGCATCGTACCACTGTTGTATAATGGGATAGATCTCAGGGTTGGGGTAAGACTGAGAAAAACTGGATAAATTATATATACTGCATTGAAACAGATGAGGGAGAGAATAATTTGAAAGTGATATATGATAGGGTATTTAGTTAACACAAGAGTCCAGAATTAAGAGCGCATGGTGGAGTGTACCTGGGGCGGTGGGAGGGGTGCAGGAGGATTGTATACCAAAGAAAGACTTTTTCTTTTACTTTTTCAAAGAGAAGAGCAAACTGGGGAGGGGGGAAGGGGTTGTGGGGAGGGCTGGGCAGGGAGAAAAGTGCAACAATGGATGAATGGAAATCCAAAATCTCTGTAAATGTTTATTGAAATTATTAAAATAAAATTTAAAAATAATCAATTAATTAATCATCTCTTTTTAACATAATTCAAGTAGTAAATTGTTGAGAACATTTTAATGTAGTAAGTTTATAGTTTCCTACTCATTAAGTTGAGTGAAAAATCAGTAATATTGAAAATAATGACGGAAATGAGATTTGCTGATGATTTGAACTGAAAGAGTAAATAAGGAACTTTATTTTTTATATATCTATCTAGTGGCATCAAAGAAAAGTTTGTTTGAACAAAAGGTGGTGTATATTCTGTGACCTGAAAAATGGAGACTCACTTGTCAAGAAAACTGAGAACTATAGAGTTTATTTGATCTAATTTTAACACCTCTCCTCCAAATCATGATATTTTCAATTACTTGCTATGCACCTAAAGCTGGACAATGATTAGGATTAGAAAAGTGGTTTCTCAGGAAATAGAACATTATATATACATGTGGTGCACTAGCATTCCAGAGGCATGAAGTTCGAGACCACCGGATGCTCTGTGAGAGAATGGACTACCTCCTCCCCTCTGATTAACTGCCTCTGAAAACCACTGAATGCCAGCTATGGGTCTGTTCCAACTCTACGGTAAAGCAAAACAATATATAGTTGTTGTTGTTGTTAAATGCCGTCAAGTCGCAGGTGACTCATAGCCACCCTATGAAGGAGAGTCCTCAACACTTGGGTGTCTCTCATCCTCTCTCCAGGTTCATAGGGTTACCGGAGGCAAGCTATTATAGAAGTGGATGCCACTACTCCTTCCAAATATATAGCTGGGAGATAAATGGGCAGTCTCCTATCCTGCAATTAACAATCTCTGTAAATTTACAGGAGGGTCAGCTGAAGATAAGTTTCTACTTGACAATACATATATATCTAAATTGTGCCAAGAAATCTGGAGGACAATCACCTGGCCAACTGACTAGAAAAGACCTATATTTGTTCCCATTCCAAAGAAAGGGGACCTCATAGAGTGTGGAAATTATCGAACAATATCATTAATATCACAAGATACTGCTGAAAATTATCCAAAAACAACAGAAAAATCATGTCAAAAGATGTGCAGCTTGGGTTTAGAAGAGGCCAGGGTACTAATAATATTATAGCTAATGTTAGATGGATTTTGACAGAAAGCAGAGAGTAACAGAGGAGTGTCTATCTGTGTTTCATTGACTATGCAAAGGCATTTGACTGTGTGGATCACAACAAATGTGGCTAACTCTAAGAAAAATGGGAATCTCAGAACATTTGATTGTGCTTATGTGAAACCTATACTTGGACCAGGAGGCAGTCGTCAGAAATGAGCAAAGAGACCCTACATCATTCCAAATTGGGAAGGGTGTGTGCCAGGGATGTATTCTGTCTCCGTACCTCTTCAGTCTATATGCAGAACAGCTCATCCAGGAATCTGGGCTGTATGAGGAGGAATGTGGTATCAGGACTGGAGGAAGATTCATCAACAACATGCATTATGCAAATGACAATCCTGCTTGCTGAAACTGAGGAGGACTTGAAGCCTTGCTGCAGAAAACTAAGATTGCATCCTTCAATATGGTTTGAAGCTCCACATCAAGAAAACAAAGATTCAAACCACTGGTCCAATTGGCAATATCATGATATATAGTGAAGAAATTGAGATTGAGATTGTTAACAGCTTTGGTTTGCTTGGCTCTACAATCAATACTCTTGGTACCAGCAGCCAGGAAATCAAGATGAATTGCATTGGGAAAGCTGGTTATTAGGTACCTCTCCAGAGAATTGAAGAGCAACAATTTCAATCTGGAGGCTAAGGTACGCATCCAGGCAGTGGTCTTTACAATTGCTTACTATGTGTCAGAGAGCTGGACAATGACTAGGGATGTTAGAAATATAATTGATACCTTTGAGCTGTGGTGCTGGAGAAGAGTGTTGAATAAATCATGGACTGCCAGGAGATTAAACAAGTTAGTCATAGTGTGAAGCCAGACACTCCCTGGAGGCAAGGATTGTGAGGCCTTGTCTGATACACTTTGGGTGTGTTGCAAGGAGGGACTGCTCCTTGGAGAGGGACATCATACTTGGAAGAATGAAGATACTTAGAAAGAGAGGGAGACCATTGATGAGATGGATTGATACAGTGACTGGGGTAATGTGGATAGGTGTGTTAGAGACAAGTAAAGTTGGTAAAGGAAAGAGCAGGTTTTAGGCTGTTGTTTAGACTTAGGGTTGCTGTGAGTTGCAAGCGACTCGACGGCGCTGAACAATAAACAGCATAAGGAGTTGTTGTGTGCTGCCGATTCAAAACTGACTCCTATCTAACCCTCCAGCAGGCTTTTAGACGCAGTGAATTCCTCAGGATAAGATTGTCCATCGTATTCTCATGGAGAAGCTGGTTGATTTGAACCACATACTTCAGCACAAATTCTTACCACTTAGCCACAAGATATATGTAAATATTATTACTGTTGCTGTATACAGTAGCCTTAGGACTGACTCATAGATGACCCTCCAAAAGGTTTTTAGAGGCAGAGTAAAATTGAACGTGATTACCTTTTTCCCATGGAGCAGCATATGAATACAAACCTGATGCTGGCACAGCTCCTTATCAATTGACCACCAAATATGTGTGTGTATTTTGTTGCTGTAATGTGCATTCAAGTCACCTATGACTCATAGCAACTCTATTTATCTCTTAACCCTGTCCTAACTTGAGCCAGTCTCACTGACTCTATTCACTTAACCACATTCTCCCAGTTGTGGTGTCAATCCATCTCATTTGGGGTTTTTCCTCTTCTGCACTGTCCCTTCACCATTCCAAATAGGATGTCCTTCTCCAAGGACTGGTCTCTCTTTATCGTATGCCCAAGGTATGTGAGACAGAGCTTCAAAGTTCTTGTCTCCAAGGAGAAACGTGGTTTCACCTTCTCTAAGAAAGACCTTTCTGCTCTCTTGAAGTCCCATGGTATGGTATTGCTTGCACACAATATTTATGATATTATTCAATAATTGCCAGATTCTGTTGAATCACCTTTTTTACTTTTTTAATGGAAAGAAATACAGATCTCTTCCAGTCAGTTGGTCAGATAGTTGTCCTTCAAAATTTTTTGTAAAACTTTGTGAATACATCCAAGTCTGTACTTGTTTGTTGAAATATGCCAATTCCTGGGGATTTGTTTTTATGCTAATTATTTCAGAGCAACTTGAACTTCCTTCTTCATCATCATTATCTTTTAATCATATGTTGTATCATTAAATTCTTCTTTGTCAAGAAATTATTTTGGTATAATGATTCTGTGTATTATCATTCCATCTTCTCTTGCTGCTTCCTGGATCTTTCAATATTCTTCCCATAGCATCTTTAAGTACTGCAACTAAAGACTTGATTCTGTACTTTAGTTTTTCAGCTTGAAAAGTGCCAAATGAGTGTAGCCCTTTTGATTTTCTGACTCTAGGTCTTTGCACATTTTGTTATAATTCTTTTCTTTGTCTTCCCAAGCTGTCCTTTGAAATTTTCTGTTCAGCTCCTTAACTTCCTAACTTCTTCTATGTGCTTTGGCTTCTCAGTGTTCTGTTGCAAGTTCAGAGTCTTTTTAATTATCCATATCAGTCTTTTCTTCCTCATTTGTGTTTATAATGCCCTTTTGCATTCTTTATGGATAACATTCTTGATATACTCTCCCAGTTCATATGGTCCTCATTCATTAATATTCAAGGCCTCAAACTTCTTCTTGAGATGGTTTCAAGAGGGATAGACTCAGGATCAAATTTTGGATCTTGTGAATTTGCTTTAATTTTCTTTGATTTGAACTTATATATGAGAAGTCGGTAGTCTATTCCACAATCAGTGCCAGGCCTAGTTTTGACAGCTGATATTGAGCTTCTCCGATGATAATTAGTCATGTGCACACTTAATTATTTTAAAAGACAAAAGCACATTCCCAAATGAGAGAACAGAACAACAGTAGAAATGAAAACTGCCTGAACCTGATCTTTCTATCCTTAAACAGAAATGGAAATTCAGAAGTAAAAAAGATTTTTTAAAGAAAATTGTAGGCAAAAATAAACAAACAAAAATTTATTTCAATTAAGATGAATTCCTGTTTATAGAGACCCATTATCACAGACAAGAACTGCCCCATAGGTTTTCTTGACAGTAAATCATTTTTTTGGAAGTATTCTTTTTTAATTTTTATTTTATTTTTTTAATAATTTTAATGAACATTTACAGAGAATTTGGATTTCCATTCATTCATTGCTGCCTGCACTTCTCTCCCCGCCCAGTGCTCACCCCCCCCCCAGTTCGCTTCTCTCTTTCAAAAGTAAAAGAAAGACTCCTTCCCTGGTACACAATCCCCCCGCTCCCCTCCCACCGCCCCAAGTACATTCCACTATGCAACCTTAATTGTGGACTCTTG
>NW_006399930.1:4849935-4854001 GCF_000299155.1 Elephantulus edwardii
AAGTTTTCCTCTAGTAATTCTTCCACAACTTTTTTCAGTGCCTTTACTTGCTTCTTCCTTTTCTGGGATTCCAGTGATGCACATGTTATTTCTCTTGATGGTGTCCCACATTATTCTTAGGTTTTCTTCTTTTCCCTTCCTTTTTGAGTCTGCTTTTTGCTCTAACAAATCCATGGTGACAATTTTGTCTTCTATTTCATTGGTTCTTCGTTCCATCTCTTCAATTCTGTTCATGTGCCCCTCCATCATGGTGACAGCATCTGAAACATTGGGCCTCATATTTTGGATAGCGGTTTCCTGTTTTTCCAGTGCCGCTAATGCCTCGTTTGTTTTCTCTACATTGTTCTGGACTGGGTTTTTTTGGTTTGGTTTGTTTTTGTTTTTTTTAGTTACTCCTGTTTTTTATTTGTAGTATCCTGTAATTATTCAAGTTTGTCTTTCATCCATTGAAAATATTCAATCATTGTTCTTTTAAATTCTGTGTCAGAAAGTTCCATCAGACCTTCTGCCTTCAGGAAATCCATTGATACTGTGTCACCCTTTGGGGGTGATATCTTGCTTTGTGCTTGTGTCTTGTGAGGGGCAGCTTGCTTTCTTTGAGACATTGATATGTTCTCGATGAAGATAATGCTCTAGAGATCAGTTGGGTAGCTATCCCACTTGTGCTTTTCTCTGAATGTCTGACTCCAGGGAAATGTCAGTTCAGAGCCTGTGAGAGCAGCCTCTTGTAGGTAAGATAGGTCAAGGTGCTCTAGATTAAAGGCAGGTTTGTTAACCAGATGTGTGGACACAGGTGTGGAGCCAAATAGGGAAGGGCATGCACATGACTGTGGCAATCACAAGGGCAGGTCAACCACTTGGAGGACCTCACTCAGGCCTCAGTTGCCTGGGTGTGCTTACAACTGGGGTCCCTATTCAAATTCCAGCTGTCCGTCTCCCACCCAGTGGTTTTAATTCAGTGGTCCCTGTCCAGTGGTGCTCACGCAGTTGCCCTTGCACCGTGGCCCCTGCCCAGGAAGGCTCCTGGGTCAAGGGGACTCAACAAGACAAAGTCAAATTTCCACCAACCCACTCGCCTCTGGCTGGTCTGCAGTGTCCACAAAAGTTCCAACAAATTCTCACTGGCCTGCTCTTTCCTGGGCAGTTGGTGTGCCCTGAGAGAGCTCAGTCAAATTCCCACCAGTGGGTTCAACCTTGGGAACTCTCCCAGACAATAGGCGTTTCCCAAGAAAACCCAATTAGGATCCTACCAGCCTTTCTCGTGGCAGATCAGTCCCAAAGCAGCTTGATTGGTGGCTTCAGATGATGGTTGTCTCCATGATGTGCCTTTGTGTGCTGACTCTGCAGCAGGCTGACCGCAGCAGCAGGCTAGCCGTTTAAGATCATTGACGTCATTGCACATGCGCGGTCAGCACTTGCACGCCGCCATTACAAGATGGCACTGATACCTCACTTCCTCATTGACTTACTAATGCACAAACAACACCATTTATGGCTGCAATATTGCTATTGGTCCATTGGACCTGGTTTAGAAAGACCTCAACACCAATGAGATTCTAAGACGTAAGAGCAGGAGGCGTGGAACCGAGAGGGATATAAGCAAGTGCCGGGGAAAAAGACGGGGCCATTTCGCCATTTTCTTTTGTTCAATAAAGCTTCTGCAACGAATCCTGTTTGTCTGAGTCTTCTTCGGCTGCTGGCGGCGAAGTTGCACTCGGCATGACTCAGAATTGTATTGTCAAGGGCTCTTGTTGTGTGTTGTGTGAAGGAGTCTCTAGTTGCCCTGGAGCACTGCCAGGGGGTGCAGGGTTGTGGCGAGGCCACCAGGATGTGCCAAAAGTGTGGGGGCATGGGATGGTGATGGGGTGGTGTCCCTAGACACGGTGCTTTGGCAGGGATAGGGGTGCAGGGCTTGGGCAGCGCTGGGAGTTAGGGGTTGCAGTCTGTTCCCAGATATTAAGCTGCCACGTCACTAGTCCTCAGCAAATAAGACTTACTGTGTCGCTCTGCGTGCGCCGTGTGGCTCTGCTCACCTGCCGTGACCAACAGTAAATCTTTAAGGAAGTTCTTTCTCCCACATCATTCTCCTAGGGATTACCTGTTTTATACTGTTTAAACACTACACCACAACTAATTCTTGTTAGTGATAATGTAATTCAAAGAAACCTCAAACTCATTGCAGATGAGTAAGAACCAGCTCATAGCTAACCATCTAGTGGGTTTTCTGAGTCTGTAAATCACCCTAGAGGAGATTTCCCATCTTTCTCCCAGGAGAGGAACAACTGGTAGACAGGATATGCCTGGCTTTGGATTGGCATTGTGCTCCTTACCAACCAGGCCAACAGAACTTCCTTGTAAGGGAAAATTAGTTGTCATTATTAAACTCCAAAAACATAATTCCTGACATGAAAATAACATTTTTTGTAAATTTATCTAGCACTGTCTGTGAATGGATTAGATACTGTTGTTGCTAACTGTCCAGTCTGAACCTACCTATAGTTGACATTCTAGTATGTTTTCAGAGGCTGTAAATCACACATGGCAGGTTTCAGAGCTAATGCATAAAGGGTTGATATGAGTTACAGGTGACTCGATGGTACATAATTATTACAACAACAAATCACACAAGAGGAGATTGCTCATATTTCTTCCTTGAAGAAGCTTGTAGATTCAGACTGTTGGGTAATTGAGTTGGTAGTGTGACTCCTTATCATTAAGCCAATAGCACTCTGCATGTGGTATATAGTAAAAATCAGCACTACTGACAGAATTTAGAGGAGTGAAGACAAAGATGACTTGATGACAAATTCTATTAAAGATTTGTTAGAGAAAATTTTTAAAATGACAATAATAACTTTGAATATATAGAACACATACATGTGTGTTGTATATTGTGGAGTTAAAACTGAGTCATAGCTGACCCTCCAGAGTGTTTTCAGAGACAGTAAATCACACAGTAGGAGACTGTCTATCTTTCTCCCTCTGAGCAGCTGGTGGGTTCAGATCACTGTGCCTTAGGGTTAACGGCACAACTCCTTATCACTAGGCCACTAGAACTCCCATGCATACATAATAGATAGATAGATATAGATAGATAGATAGATAGATAGATAGATAGATAGATAGATAGATAGAGATATTTAAACCACATTTACACAAACAGGTTTTGATTTGTTGGTTTAGTTTAAAAAATGTTGCTGTTAATTAGATTTCAACTTATCACCCAAAGTATGTCAAAGTAGACTATTCTTTAAAATTTTTCAAAGCTGGGTTTACAGAAATATAATTATTATAGACAGTTCTTCAGAGGCTTATCAGGTACATTTGAACTTCCAACTTTTCAATTAGTATCCAAGCATTCAACTGTGCCACTGAAGAATATTAGCCATTTTTACTGAGGTATAATTTACACTAAAAAAATATCCCTAAGAAAGTCAAGGAGTAATATAAATAAATAAAAAATAAAATAGACCAACCTTGCAATATCCTGAGCAATTGCTAAGAAATTTGAAAGCTTAAAAGGTACCAATCTTAAAATAATATGGTTTATTGATTGCTTATGATGAGGCTTTGCCTCACATACTTTGGGCATATTACTAGGAAGTCCTATTACTGGAAGAGGAACATGATGTTGGGAACGGTTGAGGGTCGTCGAAGGAGATGAAGACCCTCAACCAGGTGGATTGACACAGTGACTACTGCAATGGACCCTTATGTGTAAGGAAATGTCAGGATGGTTCAGGACAGGACTGGGTTCAGATCTTTTGTTCATAGGGTTGCTATGAGTTTGTACTCAGCTCTACCACACCTAACAACAACAAGAACAATAACAAAGTATAACATTCTGTAAAACAACTATGAGAAACCATCTCACTCGAGTAAGAATAGCAAAATTTAACAGAGCAGCAAACATCAAACGCTGGCGAGGTTGCAGAGAAAACGGAACCTCTATATGCAGCAACAACCAGAGCCAAGAAGAAGAAATAGATGATTTCCACCAACTCTTACAGTCATAACAACAACAACAACAAAAATTTACAGTCAGAGATTGATCGAACGTGTAATC
>NW_006399930.1:4854415-4855599 GCF_000299155.1 Elephantulus edwardii
TGTTTTTTAAGCTCCTCCTTATCTTTGCTAGCACTATTCTGTATTTCATCCAGTTTCTTTTTTATCCATTGAAAATATTCAATCATTGTTCTTTTAAAATCACTATCAGATCCATCAGGCTTTCTGGCTACAGGAAATCCGTTGCTACTGTGTTTTCTTTGGGGCTTGATATCTTGCCTTGGGCTGGTGAGACAAGCGAAGCACTCTGCTTTCTACGGGCCATTGGTGTGGCAGAGTTCTTCGTGTCTGAGGTGGTAGCTGGTTTTTTATTTGATGTCACTGCTCCAGAAGAAGGTTGGGCAGAAACAAGAGTAAATGCGTAGAGGGTGTGTGCACACTCCAACGCTCACGTGAGTGGGGAGGGAGGAAGCGCACACTGATACATGTGGGGAGGGCCTCAGGAGAACCTAAACAATGAAGGAGGAAGTCTGTTGTTCCCTTTCTGGAATAGCTTATCCACTCTATGGAGATGCTCAGGATCTCCCTGTTGTTTGAGTTACTCAGGCCAGAAACCAGTTTGATTCCCCACATAACTTAATCCTCAATGGTACATGAGTATTTTAGGGGAGGTTGATAAATCTTATAGATATGGCAAATATGATTGTCTTCCTGGCCTGAGAGCCGAAGGCCTGAGGGCCTAAATGGGTGTGGGGTGTCTGGGTCGCAAGCCCTGGCCTGGAAATGCCTCTGCTGTCCTTGCAGATCTCCCAGCAAAGTCCAAGTTTACAAAGATGGCGTTTCCCCACAGACCTCTGGGAACTGTAGTCGGTACCTGCAGTGGTAGCAGACGGGAAGGCTGGGTCGCAAGCCCCGGCCTGGAAATGCCTCTGACCTTAAAAGAAAAACACCAAGGCACATCATTGTCAAATTTGCTAGAACTAAAGACAAGGAGAGAATACTAAAAGCAACGAGACAGAAACAAAGAGTGACGTGTAAGGGAGAACAGATAAGATTAACTGCTGATTTCTCAGCGGAAAACATGCGAGCAAGAAGAGAGTGGAATGGCATTTATCGAACACTTAAAAAACACAACTTTCAACCAAGAAGACTGTATCCTGCAAAACTGTCCATCAAGTTTGAAGGAGAGATTAAAATATTTCCAGAAATACAAAACCTAAAGGAGTTCGTAAAAACAAGACCAACCATACAGGAAACACTGAGAGACGTCCTGGAAACAGAGATGC
>NW_006399930.1:4857663-4869213 GCF_000299155.1 Elephantulus edwardii
ATTCAAAATGGGTGACCCTGGAGGACATTATGCTGAGTGAGGTATCTCCGTCACAAAGGGACAAATGCTATATGGTGCCACTGTTGTAGAATGAAACTGACATCGTGATGGGGGTAAGACCGAGAAAACCTGGATGAAATATGATTACGGCATTGATGTCTTTGGGGGAGAGAATATTTCATATTTTAGGGCATTATGTTTATCGTAAGAGTACGGAATGAGGGTTGCAGAGTGGATTTTATTTGGGGTTGGGGGATGTGTGTGGGGGATTGCGTACTAATGAGGGAGTTGTTCTTTTGTGTTTGAAGGAGAGGAGCAAACGGGGGGGGTGGTGTAACAATGAATGAATGGAATTCCAAAATCTCTGTAGTTGATCATTGAAATGAAAAATAAAGAAATTTTTTTAAAAGTTAAAGGGCGAAGAAAAGAAAAAAAAAGAGGGTAAGAGTAGCACTAGGTAAAAGAAAAAAAAAAGATGCATTGGTAATAATGGGAGACTGGAATGCAAAAATTGGGAAAAGGTAGAAGAAACAGTAGTTGGAAAACATGGACCTGGTGACAGAAATGAAGCTGGAGATAGAATGATTGAATTTTGCACAATCATTGACTTATTCACTGCAAATACATTTTTAAGAGACATAAACACAAGTTATACACATGGATGGTATGCATAGGAATCAGATCGATTAAGTCTGTGGAAAAAACCGCTGGAGAAGCTCAATATCAGCTGTGAAAACTAGGCCGGGAGCTGATTGTGGAACAGACCACCAACTACTCACATGCAAGTTAAAGCTGAAGCTGAGGAAAGTTAAACCGAATCCACAGGAGCAAAAATATGACTTTAATTTCATCCCACCTGAATTTCAGAATCATCTCAGGAACAGGTTTGAGGCCTTGAACACTAATGAGCAAAGACCAGATGAGTTGTGGGAGAATATCAAAGGTATCATCCAGGAAGAGTACAAATGGTCATTACAAAGACAGAAGAGGAAGAAAAGACCAAAATGGATGTCAGAAGAAACTCTGAAGATTGCACTGCAACGTAGAGAAGCCAAAGCACAAGGAAGAATCCAAGACACTAAAGAGCTGAACAGAAGATTTCAAAAGGCTGCATGGAATGACAAAGCAAAATACTACAATGAAATGTGCGAGGAGCTAGAGTCAGAAAATCAAAAGGGCCAAACTCGTTCTGCATTTCTTAAGCTCGAGGAACAGAAGATCAAATTCAAACCTCGAGTTGCTACAATCAAGGATGCTTTAGGCAGAATATTAAATGATCCAGGAGGTATCAAAAGAAGATGAAAGGAATATACTGTCATTGTATCGAAAGGAATTGGCAGATACAGAAGAATTTAATGAAATAGCCTATGGTGATGGAGGCAGAAGTTCAAGCTGCTTTGAAGGAAATAGCAAAAAATAAGGTCCCAGGAATAGACAGTATACCAATTGATATATTTCAGCTAACAGATGCTGCCCTGGATGTGCTCACCAAGTTGTGCCAAGAGATCAAGAGAACAACCACCTGGAAACTGACTGGAAGAGATCTATATTTGTTCCCATCCCCAAGAAGGGTGAACCAACTGAGCGTGGAAACTACAGAAAAATATCATTGATTTCACATGCAAGCAAGATTCTACTGAAGACTATACAAAAACGACTAGAACAGCACATCAGCAGAGAACTGCCAGAAGTCCAGGCTGGGTTTAGAAGGGGTCAGGGTACTAGGGATATTGTACCTGATGTTAGATGGATCTTAGCTGAAAGCAGAGAATACCAGAAGAATGTCTATCTGTGTTTCATTGATTATGCAAAGGCATTTGACTGTGTGGATTATAACAAACTGTGGCTGACTCTGAGAAGAATGGGAATCCCAGAACATTTAATCATGCTAATGTGAAACCTATACTTGGACCAAGAGGCAGTAGTCAGAACAGAGCAGTGCAACACTGCATGGTTCAAAATTGGGAAGGGTGTACGCCAGGGATGTATCCTATCTTCATACCTTTTCAATATGTATGCAGAGCAGATTATCTGAGAGGCTGGGCTCTATGAGGAGAAGCGTGGCATTAGGATTGGTGGAAGATCTATCAACAATATGCGTTATGCAGATGACACAACCCTACTCACTGAAACTGAGGAGGACCTCATGCACTTACTGCAGAGGGTCAAGGACTGCAGCCTTCAGTATGGACTGAGGCTCATTGTCAAGAAGAAAAAGATTCTCACCACTCGACCAATCAGTAGCATCAGGATGGATGGCGACAAGATTGAGATTGTTCACAGCTTCAGTTTGTTCGGCTCCACAGTCAACACTCTTGGCACCAGTAGCCAGGAAATCAAAAAACGTATTGCGATGGGAAAGTCTGCGGTAAGGGACCTTTCTAAAGTACTCAAGAGCAAAGGTGTCTCTCTGGAGATTAAGGTCTGCCTGATACAGGCCACGGTTTTTGCAGTCACTTGTTATGCATCAGAGCATTGGACAATGACTAGGGAGAATAGAAGAATTGGCGCGTTTGAGCTGTGGTGCTGGAGAAGAATATTGAATGTACCATGGACTGCCAAGAAAACAAACAGATTCACCCTAAAGAGGGTTAAACCAGGCTACTCCTTGGAGGCAAGGATTCTGTCACTTCGTCTGACATACTTTGGACATGTTGTAAGGAGAGACAGGTCCTTGGAGAGGGACGTCATTCTTGGTAAGGTGGTGGGACAGCGCAGGAGGGGAAGACCCTCTATGAGATGGATTGATTCAGTGACTGAGGTATTCTGGATGGGTGTGTCAGAGGCAATGCGATTGGCACAGGATAGAGCAGGATTTAGGGCTGTTGTTCATAGGGTCGCTATGAATCGCAAATGACTCGACGATACATAACAACAACATTCATTGTTGGTGGGAGTGTAAAATGGTGCAACCATTATGAAAGGCTGTATGGCATTTTTTTTTTTAAAGTTGCAAAAATAAAACCATTTGACCAAGCCCACTACTGGGAATACACCCCAAAGAAACCATAACCGCCACCCAAGCATACATACGCACACCCATATATATTGCAGCTTTCTTCACAATAGCAAAGATTTGGGAACAACGTAAGTGCCCATTAACAAATGAATGTATAGAGAAGCTCTGGTACATTCACATAATGGAATACTATGCTTCATTGCAAAACAAAAACCTCATGAAATATTATACAAAATGAATGACCCTGGAGGATATTATGGTAAGTGAAATATTTCAGTCACAAAAGGACAAATATTGCATAGTGTCACTGTTGTAAAGCGGGGCTGACATCGAGGTTAGGGGGGACTGTGAAAGAGGGATAAGTTATGTATACTGCTTTGAAACAGATGAGGGAGAGAACTGTTTAAAAGCGATATTCGATTCGGTGTCATTATCATGACAGGAGTCCAGAATGAAGGCTGCATAGTGGAGTGGGTTTAGGAGGAGGGATTGCATAACAATGAAAGAATTTTTCTTTTACATTTCAAAGAGAAGAGCAAATTAAGGGGCGGGTGGGCAAGGAGAAAAATGCAACAATGTATGAATGGAAACCCAAAGTCTCTGTACATGTTCATTAAAATTAATAATAAAAAAATTGACAAAAAAACCCCAAGCAAATAAATAAAAGTCTGAAAGTGAAACTGCTAAGCCAGTTTTTAATTTTGTTGCATGATTGGTGCTTAAAAATATAATGCCAAGTGTAAAGATTGGGACAGTTTTAAAGAAAATGTTTTACTTAATTTAATTATTTAAAATTAAAGAATTTTAGCAGTCAGTTATTTTATATTCATAAAAAGATTTATGAATACAGATTTTAGCACATGCTGTTTTGTGTGAGAATTTTTAATAGACAGGGGAATAATATTTAAAGAACTTGATGTCAGAACTCTTAAAACAGATGTAAATTAATGTAAAACCTAAGGTCACCAATGAAATTATCTTTGCAAAATGTTGCCTTCCCTTAAATATTAGTTGAAAATTTTGGCAAATACCACTGTACAAAGCCATTCTCAATTATTTAAGAATGAATATGTTAAATTTTGAATGTTAAATCTCTGACACTTTGACATTTAATTTTTTGTTAAAACACTATCATAATAAAAATGTTAATGAAAACACGTTTTATCAATTTTCAGCAAAAGGGAAAACTACATCAATTAAATGAACTTGAAAGACAAGGCAAATCGTGGTGGTTTTGAAGACAGAAATTTTTATGTTATGACGTGTGCGCATATGTGAAATGATGAACCTTTTTCCTCCCCGAATGTATTATTTTTATGTAGCTGTTTCCTTGGTAAACTTTGGTTTTGTAATGTAAAATAAAATATTATTTAAGATTGTTGCATGACCTGTGCTACATATTTGTTTGTTTCCTCAAAAACATTTTAAGAGATCTTTATAAGTAAACCAATATAAAAACTGACATACACATACATTTTAAGACTTTTGAGGAAAGGAAAGATTTATCTTCTTTTTGTGTATCTTACAGCTTTGTATTATTTCTCTACACTAGATCAGAACTGTGACCATCTAGTCAATTCCAATATACTACAACTCAGAGCTTCTCAAATATTTTTCTCAGCATAGAGATTGAATAAATATGGAGAAATAATAGAAACCTGATGCACATCTTTCCTAATTTTAAACAAATTAATCAAGAAGCTGGACTCAATGAAGAAGAACGTGGCATCAGGATTAGAGGAAGACTCATCTCCAACCTGCTTTATTCAGATGACAAAAGCTTGCTTGCTGAAAGTGAGAAGAAATTGAAGCACTTGCTGCAGAAGATCAAAGAATACAGCCTTCAGTATGGATTGCCTCCCAACGTCAAGAAAACAAAAGTTCTCACCACTGGACCTATATGCACCATCATGATAGTTGGAGAAAATATTTAAACTGATTACAACTTCATATTACTTGAATCTACAATCAATATACTTGGTACCAGCAATCAGGAGATCAGGTGATGTATTTCATTGGGAAAGTCTGCAAACAGGGACTTCTCCAAATTTTTAAATCATGATGTTAGTTTGAGGACTAAGGCATGCATAATTCAGACTATGGTCTTTTAAATAACTTGCTATGCTAATGAAAATTGGACTATCAATAAGGATGTATAAGAAGAATTGATGACTTTGAACTGTGGTATTGGAGAAAAACTATGAATATACCATGAATTCCCAGAAGAACAAACATATATGTCCTAGAGAAGATGCAGCCAGAGTTCTTCTTGGAGGCAAAGACAATAAAACTTTGTTTCACATACTTTGAACGTGTTGCTAGGAGAGGCTATTCATTAGACTGAAACATCATGCTCAGGAAAACAGAGGATGGTGCAAGAAAGAAAGACCTTAATCAAGTAGATTGGCACGGAGACTGTATTAATGGGTTCAAGTGTGTCAGAAATAGGGAGAATGGTACAGAATAGGAAAGGGTTCAAATTTGTTGTGTACAGGGTCACTATGACTAGTACTTGAGTCAACAGCATCTATCAATAACAATATATTACAATTGTTTCTTAGGGTTTCTCAGGCTACCACTTCTCCCCTCCCCCTAAATAGCTGTTTATTAGCAGTGGGTTGGAAAAAGAGATGGAGTTAGCATAGAGAGACAACATGACAAACTAATATCACAAGGACAGCAAGAGTGATAGGAAATAACAGCCTAGAGCCTCTCTCCTTAAGTGTTAAGTGTGGGATGTCTGGAGTGTTTGAGGGCCAGTCTTCGAATACCTCTACTTAGTAGGTATGGTTATAGACAAAGAAGGACTCACTGGCTATGGTCCTAGCCTAACCAGTTGGGTTGTACTCTCTTTGGCAGATGAGACTGTTGGCCAAGGCTCACTTGATATAATCCTCCTAGGCAGCCTTCAGATTCTCCTTCTTCCCACTCCAGGCTTTCAGGGCAAAGGCCTTCTGATCTCAGTCATAGGAGAAGATCAGGGCCCATATCTTCAGCAGGGAGAACTTGTTGATGGCATTGAGGTTGACAGATGCCACCTCCTCACTCTAGACTTCCATTTTTATGGAAGCAGTTTGTCAAGTTTTTCTTCCAGTAAATTGTTGGGCAGATTGCAACTACCTTTGTCTGGGTTAACAGCTAGTTACTGATGTCATAACAAAGTAAAATATAAGTGGCTTAAGACAATACATATTTATTACCTTAACATTCTGTAGCCTAGAAATTTGAATTCCTATTGCCGATTGGACCATTGTCTCTCTGAAGGTTGTTAAACCTATCTATGGCAGCCCCCTCTACTTATTTGTTAAATTCCTGGCTGCGTAACACCAATCAATGTCTCCTCAAGAGGTAATCTTTCCTCTGCTGCATAGGCCATGTTTCTACTCTTAAAAAAAAAACAACCAAAAAAAACACACAGTATCATATAGTCTCTATGCAGGACCTATTTTGAGAGAGCCCAGAAGTGGTGAAATCGGAAGCTACCTGGTGAAAAAGAGCCCAAAAGCTATATCAGCAGGAGAGACCAGCATCAAGAAGTGACTGGAGGTCTGAGCTGCCATATCAAGGTTTGGTTGGGGGAAGTAGTAGGGGAGTGCTGGATGAACAAGGGAGAGTTTAGAAATGGAGTAGCAGAAGTTGATGCTGGTAGAGTAGAACTGGGGGAAAGAACCAAGTCACAGTCACCAAAGGGTTGGCGGTGGGCAACATCAAATAGGTTACTTTTGTAAGGAGGAAATGTCTTTCACTTGGCCTTCTGGGTAAAATGCTTATCTTTCAGATATTGCTCCAATGCTGAACATCTAAATTAAGACAGACTAGGGAGAAAGATTGGCCATCCAATTTGGAAATAACAAGCCTTCAAATACCCCATGTACAATAGGGTACACTTAGATGAGACTAGTAGATATGACATCTGAGACTGAGCCCTATGTCTGGCAAACACAAATGAGGAGGAACAGTTGCAAGCAGGCACTAGTGATTGGAAGAAGAATGTGAGACGCATAAATGTAGGAAAATTGGGCATTGTTAAGAGAGAAACAGAATGCATAAATATTGATATATAAGGCACTGGTGAAATTAGATGACTTGACATGGAACATTTTAAATCATATGATCTACTATGTCAGAGATGAAAAGGTGAGAAAAAGCAGGGTCACATGCATAGTTAAAAAGACCATTTCAAGATCCATTTTGATGTGTGAATGGCATACGGCAGGAAAATACTCATACACATACAAAGAACACCCATTAATACTACCATCATTCAAATAAATACATGTACCAACAAGCAGCGCCAAAGTGGAAGAAAGAGAACATTTCTATCAACTTTTGCAGTCAGAAATCAATCAAACATGCAACCAGGCTGCGTTAATAATGATGGGTGACTGGAATGCAAAAGTTGACCACAAAGAAGTGTCAGGAGAAAACATGGACTTGGTGACAGAAATGAGTGTGGAGATAAAATGATAAAATTTTGTACTGTTGATGGTTTATTCATTGCAAATAATTTTTATAAGGAATACAAATGGGGACTATACAAATGGACCTAACTTGAGAGTTAGCACAGAAATCAGATTGACTACATCTGTGGAAAGAATCACTGGAGAATCTCAATATCAGCAGTGAAACTAGGCCAGGAACTTATTGTGGAACAGATCACCAACTACTGTTTCTTAGTTAAAAAGGAAGGTAAAGAAAATGAAAATAAATCCACAAGAACCAAAATTTGACCTTGAGTTTATCCCACAAAAAAATCCCAACAAAAATTAAATAAAAACGTCTCAGGAACAGGTTTGAGGCCTTGAATGATAACGAGCAAAGACCAGATGAGCTGTGAGGGGATATCAAGAATATTATTCATGAAGAATGCCAAAGGTCATTACAAAGAAAAAGGAGTAAGAAAGGAGTTAGTTGAATGTCAAAAGAGCTTTTGAATATTGCACTAGAACAACAAGAAGCCAAACAAAAGAGAAGAAATCAAGAAGTTAATGAGCTGAACAGAAGATTTCAAATGGCAGCTCCAGAAAACAAAAGAAAGTTTTATAATAAAATGTGCAAAGAGGTAGGGTCAGATAATATAAAGAGATTAATTCATGCAGCATTTCTTAAGCTGGAGGAACTGAAGAATGAAATCAAGCCTTGACTTCCAATACTTAAGAATGCTGTAGGCAGAATATTAAATGATCCAGGAAGAACCAAAAAAGACTGAGAAAAACTGAATGAAATATGTTTACAGCATTGAAGTCTATGGGGGAGAGAATAGTCTAAAAGTATTATATTTTAGGGCATTATTTTTATCATAGGAATACGCAATGAGGGTTGCAGAGCGGATTATATTTGGGGGTAGGGGGTGGGGTTTGGGGAGGTGCGGGGGGAATTGTGTACCAATGAGGGAGTTTTTCTTTTGCTTTTCAAGGAGAGGAACAAACGGGGGGGGGGAGGGGGTTTGTGCGGGGAGAAGGGTGCAACAATGAATGAATGGAATTCCAAAATCTCTGTAGATGTTCATTGAAATGAAAAATAAACAAACTAAATTATTTAAAAAAAAGAAGATGAAACAAGTACATAGAGTCACTGTACCACAAAGAATTGGCTGGTACCAAAAAAAAAAATACATTAAACAACTTAAGTTAAAAAGACAATGCAATGGTGATGAAGGAGGAAGTTTAAGCTGCTCTGAAGGAATTAACAGAAAACAAGGCCCCAGGAATTGATAAAGTACCAATTGACATACTTCAACAACTAGATGCAACCCTGGAAGTGCTTGCCAGGCTGTGTCAAGTCTGGAGGATAAACACCTGCCCAAATGACTGTAAGAGAGCCATATTTATACTTGTTGTTGTTTTTATGTGCCATTAAGTCGCTTGTGACTCATAGCAACCCCATGTACAAGAGCTCTAAATGCCGCTCTATCCTGTGCCAACCTACCCATCTCAAATGCATTCATTCCCACCAATCCAGTCACAGAATCGATCCATCTCATTGAAGGTCTTCCTCTCCTTTGCCACCCCTACACTCTGCCAAACATGACGTCCCTCTTTAAGGGCCAGTCCTTCCTTGCAACATGCCCAAAGTATGTCAGATGAAGCCTCAGAATCCTTGACTCCAAGGAGCATTCTGGCTTCTCCAGCACAAACCTGTCTGTTATCTTAGCAGTCCATGGTATATTCAACACTCTTTTCTAGCACCACAGCTCAAAGACATCAATTCTCTTTCTATCATCCCTATTCACTGTCTAACTTTCTGATGCATAGCACATAATTGCGAAGACTATAGCCCAGATCAGGTGCACCTTAGTCTCCAGCCTGACGTTGTTGCTCTTCAGTACTCTTGAGAGGTCCCTCACAGCTGACTTTCCCAATGCAATCCGTGTCTTGATTTCCTGGCTGCTGTTACCAAGAGTGTTGACTGTGAGGGCAAGTAAACTAAAACTGTTAATTATCTCAATCTCTTCACCATCCATACTGATGCTGCCAATTGGCCCAGTGGTGAGAATATTTGTTTTCTTGATTTTGAGCTTCAATCCATATAGGAGGCTGCAGTCCTTGACCTTCTGCAGCAAGTGCTTCAGGTCCTCCTCGGTTTCTGCAAGTTGTGTTGTGCCATCTGCATAATGCAGACTGTTGATGACTCTTCCACCAACCCTGATGCCACATTCCTCCTCCTACAGCCCAGCTTCTCGGCTGATCTGTTCTGCATAGAGATTGAAAAGGTATAGAGACAGAATACATCCTTGATGGACCCCCTTCTTGATTTTGAACCATGTAGTGTCTCCTTGCTCTGTTCTGACGACTGCCTGATTAAAAAAAAATGACCTGAAAAAGTGAAGAAATTATTGAATGATATCATTAGTATCACATGCAATCAAAATTCTGCTGAAGAACAACCAACTGGAGCTACCAGAAATACAAGCAGATTTAGAAGAAGCCATGGTACAAGGGACATCGTTGCCAATATCAGATGGATCTAGGATGAAATCAGAGAGTACCAGAGGAGTGTATATCTTTGTTTCTTTTTACTGTGAAATGCATTTGACTGTGTGGATCACAACAAATCATGACTAACATTGAGAATGTGAATCCCAAAATATCTGATTATGCTAATTCAAAACCTACACTTGGACTTGGAGGTAGTCTTCAGAACAAAGCAAGGAAATGCGGTATCATCAAAATGAGGAAAGCAGTGTGTTAAGGATGCATCTTGTTTCCATAACTTTTCAATCTGGGTGTGTCATTCAAGAGGCTGGCCTTTATTAAGAGGAATGTGGCATCAAGAAGAGAGGAAAACTCTTCAACAAAAAGTGTTATGCAGATAACACAGCCTTGTTTGTGAAACTCAGCAGGACCTGAAGGATTTGCTGCAGAGGGTCAAGGACTAAGTCTGGAATACAGATTAAAGTTCAACATGAAGAAAATGAAAGTTCTCATCACTGGACCAAATGAAAGTATCATGATAGATGGAGAAGAGATTGACAATTATTAACTATTAACAATTTCAGCTTTCTCAGTTCCACAATCAACAGTCTTGGCACCAGCAGTCAAGATCAAAATATGAATTTCATTAGGAAAATCTGCTGTCAGGGACTTCTCCCGTGTATTGAGAAGAAATGATGTCAGTGGAGAGACTAAGGTGCACCTATGGAAGGCCATGCTGCTCCATAGGAGAAAGATTGACAGTCTCATCCTCAACACATTAATGAGAGAAATTGGAAGAATCTTTTCTGGAAAACAATGTATTCTAATTTTGTAAACAAACTAGAATAACAATAAAAACAAATGAAAAACCTACTTGCAATTACTTGGTATGCATCAAGAATCAAAGATTACAGAAGAATTTATGCCTTTGAGTTGTGGTGCTATAGGAAAGCATTGAACAGACCATAGACTCTCAAGGGAACTAATGGATATGTCTTGGAGAGGTTGAAACCAAGATGCTCTTGGAGACAAGAATTTTGAGGCTCCATCTCACATACTTGTGCATTTTGTCAGGAAGGCCTAGTTGTTGGGAAAGGATATCATAATTGGAAGGCAGAAGGCTAGCACAGGATAGGAAGATCCCAGATGAGATGGTTTGACACAGTATCTAGGGTAATTAAGGTAGGTGTGTCACAGATAATGAGATTGTCTCAGGAAAGGGCAGGGTTCAGCTTTATTGTGCATAAGATCACTATGAGTGGTAGTTCACTTGACAGTATATATCAACAACAACAATAATTTGGAACAAGAAAGGTCTGGTAGCCTAGTGCTATGAGCTTCACTGCCAATTTAAAGGCGTTAGAGTCAGAAAATCAAAAGGGCTGAACTCGCTCAGCATTTCTTAAGCTCAAGGAACTGAAGAACGAATTCAAACCTCGAGTTGCTATAATCAAGGAGTCTTTAGGCAGAATGTTAAATGATCCAGGAAGTATTAAAAGAAGATGGAAAGAACATATTGAGTCACTGTATCGAAAAGAATTTTCAGACATAGACAAATTTAATGAAACAACATTTGAGCATGAGCCTATGGTGATGAAGGAAGAAGTTCAAGCTGCTTTGAAGGAAATAGCAAAAAATAAGGCCCCAGGAATAGATGGTATACCAATTGACATATTT
>NW_006399930.1:4869628-4871105 GCF_000299155.1 Elephantulus edwardii
TGTGTTTCATTGATTATGCAAAGGCATTTGACTGTGTGAATCATAACAAACTGTGGCTGACTCTGAGAAGAATGGGAATCCCAGACCACTTGATTGTGCTAATGCGAAACCTATACTTGGACCAACAGGCAGTTATCAGAACAGAGCAAGGAAACACTGCATGGTTCAAAATTGGGAAGGGCGTATGTCAGGGATGTGTCTTGCCTCTGTACCTTTTCCATGCAGAACAGATTATCCGGGAGGCTGGGTTCTATGAGGGGAAATGTGCAGTCAAGATTTGTGGAAGATCTATCAACAATCTGCGATATGCAGATGATGCAACCCTACTTGCTAAAACTGAGGAGAACCTGAAGCGCTTGCTACAAAGGGTCAAAGACCACAGTCTCCAATATGGAATGAGGCTCAATGTCAAGAAGACAAAGATTCTCACCACTTGGCGAATTTGCAGCATCAGGATAGATGATAAAGAGATTGAGATTGTTCACATGTTCAGTTTCCTTGGCTCCACAGCCAACACTCTCGGCACCAGCAGCCAGGATATTAGAAGACGTATTTCCATGGGAAAGTCTGCTGTTAGGGACATCTCCAAAGTACTGAAGAGCAATAATGTCTCTTTGGAGACTAAGGTATGTTTGATACAGGCCATGGTCTTTGCTATCACTTGTTATGCATCAAAGAGTTGGACAATGACTAAGGAGGATAGAAGGAGAGTTGATGCCTTTGAGCTGTGGTGCTGGAGAAGAGTATTGAGTGTACCATGGACTGCTAGGAAAACAAACACATTCATCCTAGAAAGAGTCAAACCCGGCTGCTCCTTGGAGACAAGGATTCTAAGGCTCCATCTAACATAATCTGAACATGTTGCAAGGAAGGACAGGTCCTTAGAGAGGGACACCATGCTTGGGAGTGTGGAGGGACAGTGCAAGAGTGGAAGACCCTCTATGAGGTGGATTGATTCAGTGACTGGGGTAATCGGGATGGGTGTATCAGAGACGGTGCGATTGGCACAGGACAGAGCAGAGTTTAGGGCTGTTGTACATAGGGTCGCTATGAGCCACAAGTGACTCGATGGCACATAACAACAACTGCAAATTCACCAGCTTCTCCATAGGAGAAAGATTGACAGTCTCATCCTCAACACATTAATGAAGGAAATTGTAAGAATCTGTTCTGGAAAGCAATGCATTTGAATTTTTTTAAATAAACTTGAATAACAATAAAAACAAACAAAAAAAAGTGCTGGGAGGTTATGCATAAGTCATTTCTTACTAGATGGTAGAGAACAACAACAACAACTGAAGAACAGATTCAGACCTAGAGTTGCTGTAATCAAGGATGCTTTGGGCAGATATTAAATGATCCAGGAAGTATTAAAAAAAAGATGGAAGGAATATACTGAGTCATTATATAGAAAGGAATTGGCAGATACAGAGGAATTTAAAGAAATAACATATGAGCAAGAGCCTATGGTGATGAA
>NW_006399930.1:4872455-4885267 GCF_000299155.1 Elephantulus edwardii
ATTCAGTGACTGGGGTAATCGGGATGGGTGTGTCAGAGGCGGAGTGGTTGGCGCAGGGTAGAGCAGGGTTTAGGGCTGTTGTGCATAGGGTCACTATAAGTCGGACACGACTCGACGACACATAACAACAACAACAACAACAACATATAAATATATCTTCTAGGAAACCTGGTTCAATTTTAACAAGAACTGAGGTCAGCTACACTAAAAACAGAGTCAAGCATTTTTTTTAATAATTAATTTGATTATCATTCACTATTTGGTAAAAATTTCATCTCCGCTCTATGAATAATTGAGGAATTTTTAAAACTTTCCACCCTCCATTATTCAATTTGTACTGTCCATAATATATGAAATTCAATTATAAATATTTATTCAATTATCTTAAAAGTTCAAAGAGAAACGTGCATAGTCTTATATCCCAAACTTCCTGTTCATTACCTATTTTCCAACTTTGGGAACTACTAGAAAATAAGAAGTAAAAGGTTTTACTGATATACCTAGTTTTTAGCTGCTTATTCTAAGATTTAGATAGTCATTTCCAGGTAAAAATAATTGCAGTATCAAAAGAATTGAAGAAAAAAAATATAGATTATTATATGCCCTTGACCCAATAGAGAAAATAAGGCTTTAAAGGGACTGCAAACATAAATTATTCAGTTATTTATTTTAAAACTTGGTTAACAACAAATAACTTGTTATGGGCCTTTTAAAATTATTACATGATTACAGAGACATGCTAGATGAAGTGCGTTTACTAGTGTAAAAATATATTTGTTGTTAGGTATCATTGAGTCAGAATTGCCTCATAGCTGACCCTCCAGTGAGTGTTCAGAGGTATTCAATCTCAGAGAAGATTGCCCATCTTTCTCCTTCAGAGAAACTGGTGGTTATAAATGGTGTGGCTTTTAATGGAAACTCCTTACAACATATGCCACCAGATTTTTCTGTGTGTGTGCATGTGTATGTGTGTGTTGTTGTTGTTCTTATTGTTATGTGCTGTCAAATTGCCTGCAACTCATAGCAACCCTATGCACATTAGCTCTGAAGCCTGCACTCTCCTGAGCCAGTCTCACTGACTCTGACATACCTATTCCTTTACCCCAGTTACTGTAACGATTCACCTCAACTGGTATCTTCCTCTCCTGTGCTGTCCTTCCACCCTTCCAAGCATGATATCTTTCTCCAAGGACTGGTCCCTCCTGGTCATGTGCCCCAAGTATATAAGATGGAATAATCCTAGACTCTGAGAAGAAACTTGGTTTTACTCTTTCTAAGATAGACCTATTTCTTTTCCTGGAGGTCTATGGTATGTTCAAGACTCTTTCCAACATCACAACCCAAAAGTATCAGTTCTTTCTTCATCATCCTTAGTGATTGTCCAGCTCTTTGATACATAGCAAGTAATTACAAAGACCATGGCCTGGATCAGGTACACCTTAGTCTCTAGACTGACACTGTTTCTCAGTACTCTGGAGAGGTCCTTGCCAGCAGATCTTCACAATGCAGTTCATAATTTTATTTTCTGACTGCTGGTGCCAATATTGTTGACTGTGAAGCTGAGGAAGTTGTAATTGTTAACAACCTCAATCTTTTCTCTATCATGGTATTCCCAATTGGCTCAATTGTATACTTATACACATATACACACACATACACACACACACGTTTTATTCTTTGAAGATATAATTTAACTAATTAAAGGAATGAATGGTAGAATTTATTTTATACAATTCCATATTACTACTTATTGAAATGTGATTTTTGTATTTTAATGAGATTCTGTAAAATTCAGCAAAATACTGTACTGACTTTTGATTCAGTCTCTGTTTTATTTTACATACAGTTAATTGTATTATTCCTCTTAGAAATTTATCTGGCTCTTTAAAATTTATGCTTTTGACAAAAAAATATTGTGAGTATATTAAAATGTATGCATGGTTGAGCTGCTTAAAATTCAAATACTTGATGTTGTTTTATTTTACATACAGTTTATATGCTTTCCCCCTTTTATGACCAATAGAACTTTCCTAGATATATATTTACATCTAGGGTAGAGAATAGTTCTTGATAAACGATATATCTTTTGCCTCGAATAATTTCCTTGTCATTTTTTGCTGGTAAAAGCTTTTGCATTTGTTTAAAGGTCAAGTACTATGTCATCCCTTCTGAACTCCATTATCTTTAATCCCTCTCCTTCTGCATATATAAAACTTTTCATTTACTTTTGCCATATATCTTAGACATTAAAATTGACAGTTGGATTATTGGTAATCATTAATGACCTTTTTATTTAAGTTTAAGAATTTGACCTACCAGAGGAAGGATTTCTAAACACAACTGTGTCATGATCATTCATACGTTTCAGAAAATTTTTGTTAAAAGGTACAAATTTTGAGTTGGATATCAGCGATTAACTGAAAACAGGATTAAATAATGGAATAATGACGAGGAAGGGGAAAATATGTGCTTTTGAATTATTTAGAGTCTCGGAAATCAGTGGAAATTCAACTATGATTTGAGTGCAGTAACATTGTTTTTGTGCTTTGGTTAGTGTGCTGTTTTTGTATTTTTGTCTTGAGGTTTTTGGAGGTTTTATTGCAGTGTGTGTGGGTTTCAAATTCATTCTTTGTATTCTGATACTAATCTTTTCAATAACAGTTATCTAACTCGATATATCATTATTGTTTTGTACATTCGAGTTAGAACTAATCCATAGCTGACCCTCCAGCAGGTTTCAGAGTAAACAAATCACATAGAGGAGCCTGCCCAGCTTTCTCCCACAGAGAAAACTGGTGAATTTGAATGACATAGTTTTTGGCTTGTGTAAAATTATCAGATGCACCATGAAGGTGGTTAAGAATAACATCTACTTGCCTCATAAAAGGAAACTATCCCCATCAGTCCCTAACAGCAGACTTTCCCACCGCGATACGTTTTTTGATTTCCTGGCTACTGGTGCCTAGAGTGTTGACCTTGGAACCAAGCAGACTAAAGTTGTTAACAATCTCAATCTCTTCACCATCTATCCTGATGCTGCCAATTGTTCCAGTGGTGAGAATCTTTGTCTTCTTGACATTGAGCCTCAATCCATATTGAAGGCTGCAGCATTTCAGGTCCTCCTCAGTTTCAGCAAGCAGGGTTGTGTCATCTATAACGCAGATTGTGAATAGATCTTCCACCAATCCTGACACAACACTTGTCCTCATTGAGCCCAGACTCTTGGATAATCTGTTCTGCATACAGGTTGAAAGACATGGAGATAGGACACATCCCTGGCGTACACCTTTCCGAATTTTGAACCACGCAGTATTTCCCTGCTCTGTTCTCATGACTGCATCCCTGCTCTGTTCTCACGACTGCCTCTTGGTCCAAGTATAGGTTTTTCATTAGCACAATCAAATGTTCTGGGATTCCCATTCTTCTGAGAGTCAGTCACAGTTTGTTATGATCCACACCGTCAAACACCTTTGCATAATCACTGAAACTCACATAGACATTCTTCTGGTATTCCCCGCTTTCAGCTAATATCCATCTAACATCACAGACCTCTCCAAAGTACTGAAGAGCGATGGTGTCTCTCTGGAGACTAAGGTGCACCTGATACAGGCTATGGTCTTTGTAATCACTTGTTATGCATCAGAGCATTAGAAAATTACTAGGAAGGATAGAAAATTGATGCCTTTGTGCTGTGGAGCTGGAGAAGAGTTTTGAATGTACCATGGACTTCTGAAAAAACAAACAGATTCATCCTAGAGATGGTTAAACCAGTCTGCTCCTTGAAGGCAAGGATTCTGGGGCTTCATCTGACATACTTTGGAAATGTTGTAAGAAGGGACAGGTCCTTGGAGAGGGACATCATGCTTGGAAGGGTGGAGGGACAGGCGCAAGAGTGGAAGACCCTCTATGAGGTGGATTGATTCAGTGACTGGGATAATCAGGATGGGTGTGTCAGAGGCAGTGCGATTGGCCCAGGACAGAGCAGGGTTTAGGGCTGTTGTACATAGGGTCGCTATGAGTCGCAAGCGACTCGACCGCACATAACAACATTAACAACAGCATCTCCATTAGTAATATATATAGCACCATACAAATAGCAACATAGTCAGACATTCCACCTCACAAGCTACTCTACCTATTTCTAGTAACCATTGGGTCTGATGTTTGTTGTAAGACTCAACACAGACTTAAGTCACAGTTGTGAGCTAATTGGGAAATAGGTTGGAGAGTAGAGGAGGCAAAGAATGTCACATAAAGCAGGTCTAAGTTTTGTCCAGCAATTTCAAGCCAGGTTAACAAGACATAATTTCTCAATTAGTAAAAGACAGCTTCTCAGTCAACCAGCGAAAGTGTAGATTCAGTTCAGAAGTACAGATGCAAGAAGCCTCTGATTTCCTCAATCATCCAATAAAATTTATTTCAGAGCAGTTATGAGGCAGTTTTTCCTTTCATTTTTCTGCAAACAAAACCTTTTACTGTAGCTTCTCAGGTTTCTTCTGGTTGCACCTTGCCACAATCTCTTCACAGCAGTGCCGTAGTCTTTTCACACTCTGTCCACAACTGTCTCTCACAGTGTCTGCACCACTATTGCTGCCATTTTTCAGTGTGGAAAATACTCACTTATATTGGCCCTACAGCTGTTTATGATTTCCAAGACTATGAATCTGCAGTTAAAGTAGATGGAAACTATGCACCCCCTCAGGGAGGCTAATGCAATGGCTACAAAAGTAATTTTTTAAGTGTTCTGACACCCCAGGTTTGAAACGCAATTCCTCACCACTAAGCCTCTAAAACTTGTCAGTGTTGTATCCTCACTTAATACCTATTCAATCTATATGTTCAGCAAATAACTTAAGAAGTTGGACTTTTTGAAGAAAAATTTAGCATCTGATTCAGGGGAAAAATCATCACAACCTGCATTATGCAGATGATACAACCTTGCTTGCTGAGAGTGAGGAGGACTTGAAGTGTTTACTGTAGAAAATCAAAGACTACAGTCTTCATTATGGATCACATTTCAACATCAAGAAAAGAAAAAAATTAACCTCCAAAGCAATAGCCAACATGATAGGTAGAGAAAAGATTGAAATTTTCAACGACTTCATCTTACGTATATCCACAATCAACTTTATTGGTACTAGCAGTAAAGAGATCAGGAGACTTACTGCATCATGGAAGTCTATAGTCAGGAAACCTCTCCAAACTACTGAGTGTCAATGATGTTCATTTGAAGACTAAGATACATGTGATTCAAATCCTGGTCTTTTCAGTCACTTGCTCTGCATCTGAGAACTGGATAATGAATAAGGAAAACAGTAGAAGAATTGATGTTCTTGAGGTATCACGTTGGACAAGAATACTGAATATCCCTTTTACTGCCAAAAGAGCACACAGATATTGGAGAATTTACAGTAGGAGAAGGATGGGCAACCTCCTTCTGTGTGATTAACTGTTGTTGAAAACTTGCTGGAAGGTCAGCTGTGAGTTGGTTTTAACTCGATGGTATATAACACAACAACAACAATGCAATATTACAGCCAAATTTAAGTTGGAGTATTAGCTGTTGGCAATTGACTCAAATTTGGTCAGAGTTTACTCTGTCTAACTTTATTCATGAGTATATGGTTCTGGGGAGCAAATAAAACCTTCTTAGAACCTACTGAACATCAGTATTACACATATTTCAGGTTTTCTATTAATGACTGCCCTGGACATATTCAACTGGTTGTGCCAAGAAATCTGAAGAATAACCACCTGGCCAACTGACTATAAAAGATCCATATTTATTCCAATTCCAAATAAAGGTGACCTGACAGATTGTCCAAATTATTGAACAATATCATTAATATCAGATGCAAGCAAGATTTTGCTCAAAATTATAAAAAAATTACTGGAACAGCACATCAACAGAGGACTGCTAGATGTGTAGACTAGATTTAGAAGAGGTTGTGGCGCTAGGGACATTATAGCCAATGTTAGATAGATCCACAGTATGTTCACTACTCCTCTCTAGCACCAGAACTCAAAGGAATCAATTCTTCTGTCTTCATTTTTCATTATCCAGATTTCTGAATTTTAGCATGTCATTTTGAAAATCATGGCTTGGATCAGGCACACTTTAGTCTCTATACTGACATCATTGCTTTTCAGCCGTCTCTGTATCAATTTGTTCTTAAGGCCACAGAATCCTCAAGTGCAAACTATGGGGAGAAAAGTTAATGTGGGAATTCTCTGAGTCTGTTACGAGAAATAGAACAATCCACTCTCCTTACTCTCCAGTCCTAGTTTATGAAAACCAGAACTCTGGAAAAGCCTTGAACCATGCAGAATCTACCCTCATTTAGTGTTATAGGCAGAGAAAGAATGCAAGTTTTTGAGATTTGAGAAATAATCATCTTACAATTTTTATATAGCACACTGAAGTAGATACTAAAGCATAAGGAAACTCAGTTTTCTTCCCTCTTTTTTTGAATAAGCTTAAACTAGAAAGATGGGCTATAATACATAAACAAATACTGACATAAATTAACGATACTTCATTATGAGATCTCAGACATCTCTGTGGAGGTCTTGAAAGATTTAGGGAGGAAAATTATAAAATATCCAAAATATACTTTCCTGATTTTACAATAAAACAATGAATTGGACTTTTCAACACCATTTGGTAAGAACAGAGTAACAGAGATTTTGGCTAAAGATAAGTATAGATATAAAAAACAGAAAAAGCATTAGTAAAACAATTTCCTTATTGTGGGAGGCCATCCCCAACAGGTCTTGGCTCTGACGTGAGCCACCCCAACTTTTATTACACCTGGGCCTGTTTTGCAGTGGGATGGGCTCTATCTAGACCACCCCACCCCTTCCTGGAAAGGCTCTTGCCTCATTGGTTCAGTTCTTGTCCCTCAGTGTTTTAGGGCATTCCTCCTTCCTGTGGTGGATTGATATCCTAGAGCCAGGTTCCCATAGCAACACCGCCTACCACAAGACAACTGTGCGCTTCTCTTATAAAACCCCATGTAAAAGCCAGAATAAATGAGACTTGATAGGAATCTCATCTTGTCTCAATTCTTTGTGCCCCTTGTCCCTTTCTCAGCCCCACTCCACCTCCTGCAGGCTCACGTTGAAGAACCCTCTGGCCAGGGCACCTTATAATAGCTGAGATATTGAAGGGAAAAAACGCAACAAAACCAAATCAAAGTGGATGATTCCTGAAGATATTAGAAGAAACCAAACATCTAAATTACGACTGCACACTAAATAATGAAACAGGAGACATTTTATGTAAATGCCAGAGAAAACATGAAAATATGTAATATAAAGGTACCAAAATATACCAACTTCTTTTAACTATATATATATTTTTTTTTTCCTTGATACTTCAATCCTAATCAATTAATTGGAGCCTCTCAAGCTTAGTCTTACCCTAGCCATCACTGTCAGATATTATGAGGTATGTTCTTCCTTCTTTTACATTACATCTTCTTACTTATGAAGAAAAGGTGTATTTTGCAAATATAAGGCAAATTATGAGATAAATGCTGTCTTCATGCATTCTTCCTTTTAAAGAGCTAAAAATAACCAGATTATGTATATTGTGCACACATTAATTTAGCAGTATTTAAGAGTTTCAATAAAAACAAAATTTTTACTCATAGCAACCCCAACTCTATCAGAAAAGAACTATGCTCCATAGGCTTTTCAAGGATAGATTTTTGGAAATATATCATTAGATAATTTTTCTGAGGCTACTTGTTACACATTTGAACATCTAACATTTTTATTAATCCAAGATTTCATATATCAAAAGAAGAATTCTGAAAAATAATATATCAAGAAAATGAAGATGATCATGTAATTTGTGTTTTAGGTCATTAAATATTAGTTAAGTGCCGTCAAGCTGGAACTGACTCATTGCTGGTCTTCCAGTGGATTTACAGAGGCAATACTAGGGAAAAAGTGTCCCTCTTTAGCCCTCAGAACTGTTGGTGGTTTAGAACTACACGCCTTAGGATTGGTAGCACAATTTCTTACCACAAGACCACTAGAGTTACCTCACCATATATTACTAGTTAAAATCTAGATTATGATTGTAATGTCAGGAAATTGTTGAAATGTCTCAATTAATTTCAAATTCAGTATATTCTGAATCCTTACACCAAGCAGGTCTAAACCACAGCTTGTAAGATAAATCTACAGATGACACAGGTTTAATGTCAGCAAGTCAAGAATGAGTTTGTCTTTTTAAATTATGAGAAAAATAAGAAGATCCATAATTATGACACACAGAACTTATATGTACTTTAAATTCAATGTTTATAAATAAAGTACACTGGAATACATCCATGTCCATTTGTTTTTGTATGTTCTATGGTTACTTTTGTGTCACAATGATGGAGTTAAGTAGTTTTGACAGAGGCCAAATGTCTCAGAAAGTGAAAATATTCATATGATAACATTTTACAGAAAAGGTTTTCCAACCCCTCTTTTACATGGAATTTCACATTTACAAGTTCTGCATCTGTGTAAATTAGTGGTGTTTCTAACACTACAGCATAAGGAGAAAATGACGGCATTCTTTGTCATGATAGCATGTATTCTTTGAATATCACTCATTATTTTCTTAGAGTTTAATTGTGTTCTTGGGGAGACACATTAAGATTAATGAGGCATTCAGCCTGAGTCAAGTTTTATGGAAATGTGCAGATACAGCAGACAGTGGTAAGTATAAAAAATGATTTTGCATTTTTCCTCTTAAGAAATCCTAAGGCTTCTATGATTAAAGATTTCAAGGGGGAATAACCAGTCTTCCAGAGGAGATACAGAGCTATCATATCATAGGTGATAAAACACCTATGTTATGCTACTTGGAAATATATGGCAGATGCTAAAGTTAAACTTATTTGAGCAATGAGTACTCATAATATTTGAGTGACTCTCTAGCTAATAAAAACAAAAACAGAATAAAACTTAAATTTCACACTTTATTCTTACCAAGACGTTAGCAGGCTGTGGTTGCTTAATGGTAACGAATTATAGTGTCAATCTAAAAGTGCATGATTTGAATTTACCTACTGTTTCAGGGGAGGAAGATAAATAATCTCCCAGGTGATTTACAGCCTCTGAAAACCCACCGAAGGGCCAGATATGTGCTGGTTCTGACTTGACAACACACAGCAAGAACAACTAGATATTCGTGACTATTGCAAAGCAATATGGGTAGTTATATCAAAAGCAAACTTTCGTTAATAATATGTATAACCATTGGTGAGTTCTCAGTATAAATTTATCCAATAAATCATCAACCTTTTTAGCAGTTAACGTGTCCTTGAGTGATATGAAAATGTTTCTATGCACACAAAGATCAATCTACTACCTATTACAGTTATGATATAGAACAATAATAAAAATAGTAGTGATAATAATAACAATAACACCATTGGAAATAGTAATTATGAATGTATTTTTGCACTCTCTCACTCTCTATATATATGTATCTATAAATCTCTATATCTATACCTATATCATCTATATCTATATATCTATATCATCTATATCTATATAGATACATATATCTAATTTTTCATTGTTTTTGATCAAACATTCTTCTAGGTCGTATAGCCCTTGTGTGTCCACTTGCTATACAGTGGCAGCTTGTGGTTGTTATGAAGCTGAACACTCTGACACTGATGTGGTGTCAAATGTGCAATGGTTACCCATGGTGGACAGTGTTTGGTGAAATTCCCTGATTAAAATAAGCTTGGAAGCAAGAGTAGTATCCACTTCTGTAATAGCTTGGATAAAGGATGAAAGTCACACAAGTGTTGAGGACTTTCATTCACAGGGTAGCTATGAGTTGCCTACAACTCGACGGCACTTAACAACAACTATATATATTATGCTGATTGCCATCGAGTCAAGGTTGACTCATAGTGACTCTATGTAAAAAAAAAAGACCTAATATTCTTACACTTCTTCAGGTCTCTTTTTGTTTCTTGTAATAGTGTTTTGTAATTTTCTTTGAATAGATCCTTTTTGCTTCTGGATAGATTTACTTCCAAGTATTTAATCTTGTGATTAGCTATTGTGAAGGGTATTGTTTTTCTTAGCTCCGGCTCTGTATTCTCTTTGTCACTGCAGAGAAATCCAACTGATTTTTGTATGTTGATCTTGTATCCTGCTACTTTGCTGAATTGGTCAACTATGTCCAATAGTTTTCTTGCTGAGTCTTTAGGGTTTTCTAAGTATTATAATCATATTATCTGCATAGAGAGATAATTTTGCTTCCTCTTTGCCAGTTTGGATACCTATTATTTCCTTCTCCTGTCTTATTGCTGTCTCTAAGACTTCCAATAAAATATTACATGTTCAATGAAATTCCAATACAAATACCAATCCCATTCTTCAACGAGATGGAAAAGGTAATCTCCAGTTTCATTTTTAATCGAAAGAAGCCATGAATAAACAAAGCATTCCTTAAAAATAGGATAAAGGTAGAAGGCATCTCACTCCCTGATTTCAAATCCTACTTCATAGCCGTGGTGATTAAGACAGCATGGTACTGGTACAATGACAGACAAATAGATCAATGGAATAGAATTGAGAACTTGGAAATCAGCCCATCTACCTCTGGTCAGCTGATTTTTTACAAGGATAGTAAATCAGTTAAATGGGGAAATGACAGCCTTTTTAACTAATTGTGTTGGCAAAATTGGAAAAATATCTGTAGAAAACTCAAGTATGATCCACACCTCACTCCATATACAAAAACCAACTCAAGGTGGATCATGGATCTAGGAGTAAAAGCAAGGACTATAAACTTCACTAAAGAAAAGTTCTAGTAGTCCTAATCCACCAAATAAATAGTCTTTCAAGAATCCTGAAAAATCTATAACCAGGAGAAAAGAAAATAGATGAATGGGACCTTCTAAGAATCAAATCCCTATGCACATTCAAAAACTTCTCCAACAGGGTAAAAAGGGAAGCCACAGACTGGGAAAAAGTGTTTGGTAGTGACATGTCATATAAGGAACTTATCTCTAGAATTTATAAAATACTTGAGCACCACAACAAGATAATGGTAAATAATCCAATTGAAAAATGGACACAAGATATGAACAGACACTTCACCAAAGAAGACATTCAGATGCCAAACAAGCACATGAAGATGTTCAAAATCCCTAGCTCTAAGAGAGATACAAATCAAAACAACTATGAGCTATCATCTCACCCCAGTAAGAATAGTAAAATTTAATAGAACAGCAAGCAACAAATGCTGGTGAGGTTGTAGAGGAACTGGAACCCTTATTCACTGTTGGTGGAAGTGTAAAATGGTGCAACCACTGTGGAAAGCAGTGTGGTACTTTCTCAAAAAGTTGCAAATAGAGATACCTTTTGACCCAGTAATTCCACTACTGTGAATATACCCTAAAAGTCCATAACCACCATCCAAGCAGATATACGTACACCCATGTTTATTGCAACTTTGTTCACAATAGCAAGGAGTTGGAAACAACCTAAGTGTCCATCAACAAACAATGGAATACTATGCTGCATTGAAAAACAAGAAACTCACGCAATTTTATTCAAAATGGGTGACCCTGGAAGACATTATGCTGAATGAAATATCTCAGTCACAAAAAGACAAATACTACATAGTGCCACTGTTGTAGAATGGGACTGACATCAGGGTTGAGGTAAGACTGAGAAAAACTGGTTAAATTTTGTATACTGCATTGAAACAGATGAGGGAGAGAACAATTTAAAAGCGATATACGATAGGGTATTATGGTTATCACAAGAGTACAGAATGAAGTTTGCATAGTGGAATTTACTCAGGTGGGGGGGATTGTATACTAATGAATGAATTTTTCCTTTACTTTTTAAAGAGAAAAGGGAACTGGGGGGAGGGGTGGGCAGGAAGAAAAAGGCAACAGTGAATGAATGGAAATCCAAATTCTCTGTAAATGTTCATTAAAATTAATAAAATAAAATGAAAACAATTAAAAGACCTGATGCCTTTCCACAGCTATCATTGTTTCTCCAAGTTCATAGAGTTTCCAGAGGCATGTGGTTTAGGAAGTGGAAACCATTCCTGCTTCCCAGGCTGTTTTACAACTGGGAGCTCCACCAAACTCTGTCCATAATGCGAAACCATTACTGTATCGCAAACCAGGTTACCTCATACAGTACATTGACAAAGAGTGATGTGCAAAGTGGAAGAATGTTCCTCCAGATATAACACCACTAGTCTCATTTAGCAGTGGCTAAGTGTTGTTGAGTTAAATATGACTAAGTGTAAACTTTGCACAAATGACCTGAAATCAGTTCTATAATTAACATCATTTCTGTACATTTATAAGAGAGTTTGTAGAGTTTCCAGAAGCATCTAATTTAGGAAGTGAATGTCACTCCTGCTTCCCAACATGAATCAATCTTGAAGCTCATCCAACCACTCTACATAATGGTAACCATTATGGTATTTGACACAACTATGGAATAGTGTTCAGCATCACAACAACTCCAAGTTGTTCAGTACAGCAAATAGAAATATAATTCTGTGTCTTTAAAAGAATATTCTTATAAAATAATAAAAATAATAAATCTTAAAGGATTTTAAAGTCATACCCTCAAGCAGGCCTCCACATTTACCCTTAGTCTAAGCCTCAAGGGCACCCACTTATGAGGGAAAAAAGAACAGTAACACTCAACAAAAAGGGCCCCAGAAAATCCCCTTGCCTGGTTGCTACCAAGCTGAGACTACCACCAAGACATCAGTCAGCCAGCCAGCGGGAGTGGCATCTACTTCCTAAACA
>NW_006399930.1:4885367-4892492 GCF_000299155.1 Elephantulus edwardii
TATGAACTTTGATAAATGTCAATAGTTATAGAAAGGCTTCAGGCTTTTTGTTCATAGGGTTGCTATGAGTCATGCTCGACCTGATGACAGTCAACAACACCACCACTCCCCTACCCCCCCCCCAAATAATTTCCATTGAGTTGGACCTGATTTATAGCTGACCCTACACAGGGCTTCTGAGGCTGTAAATAATATGGGAAAAGATTGCCTTCTCCTGAGGGGCTGCTGGCTGACTTTCAGTTAACAATTCAATTTCCTATGGACTAAGCCAAGAAAACACCCTGCTCAATATAAATATAGCCCTATTCTATGTGACCTGCAATTTTTAGATACTTTAGGAAATTTATAAAAATCCTCACAGAGTCTCTGGAGGTTGTATTTAACATGAATAAATTGTGATGACTCCATATATATCAAACTAAAACTGCTTCACACAAGTCTGAATGGCTGATTTTTTCAAGAGTAGATCTCCAGGTCTTTTAAAAAAAACCCCTCTTGGTGGATCTGGGTGTCTAAGGTTTATCATTCAAAATGTACTCCCTAGACAATGATTAACTATTTTTTTCCTAAGTATTTATTGTATTAAGGAGAGAAGATTAGGAAGGATGCAACTCCCAACATACTAGAGGCTTACATAAGGTCATGGAACATCAATGTAATTAACTTTTGGGGAGCTCTGCCTTCCCCTGATAGTCCACAACACTCACCAGTCTCTGCAAAATCAGCCTGTATATCTACAGTCAAATGAGTCATTTTCCTGATGGTCTATTTCTCTAGGAGACGAACTACCTAATACAAGGGACATAGAGGAGCTAGGAATCTGAAAAAAAAAAAAAAAAGAGAGACTATTAATGTGTGAAATTATGGTTTTATGTAGGAAATCAAGCACTGGGGACAACATTGACTCAACACTTCTTAGTCTACTACTATTCTTATCAGAATGAATTAAGAATACAGTTGACTTGAAATGTTTGTGGTTAGAATCCATTCAGTGATTTGTTGTTGTTGTTGTTATGTGCCTTCGAGTCCTTTCTGACTCATAGCGACCCTATGCACAACAGCCCTAAACCCTGCTCTATCCTGTGACAACCACACCACCTCTGACACACCCATCCCGATTACCCCAGTCACTGAATCAATCCATCTCATAGAGGGTCTTCCCCTCCTGCACTGTCCCTCCACCCTCCCAAGCATGATGTCCCTCTCCAAGGACCCGTCCCTCCTGGCAACATGTCCAAAGTATGTCAGACGAAGCCCCAGAATCCTTGCCTCCAAGGAGTAGCTTGGTTTAATCCTCTCCAAGATGAATCTGTTTGTTTTCCTGGCAGTCCATGGTACATTCAGTACCCTTCTCCAGCACCACAGCTCAAAAGCATCCACTCTCCTTCTGTCCTCCCTAGTAATTGTCCAACTCTCTGATGCATAACAAGCGATTGCAAAGACCATGGTCTGTATCAGGCGCACCTTAGTCTCTATAGAGACACTGTTGCTCCTGAGTACCTTTGAGAGGTCCCTAACAGCAGACTTTCCCATCGCGATACACTTTTTGATTTCCTGATTTCTGGTACCAAGAGTGTTGACTGTGGAGCCGAGCAAACTGAAGCTGTGAACACTCTCAATCTCTTCGTCATCCATCCTGATGCTGCCAATTGGTCCAGTGGCGAGAATCTTTGTCTTCTTGACATTGAGCCTTAGTCCATACTGAAGGCTGCAGTCCTGGACCCTTTGCAGCAAGTGCATGAGGTCCTCCTCAGTTTCAGCAAGCAGGGTTGTGTCATCTGCATAACGCAGATTGTTAATAGATCTTCCACCAATCCTGATGCCACAATTCTCCTCATAGAGCCCAGCTTCTCGGATAATCTGCTCTGCATACATGTTGAAAAGGTATGGAGACAGGATGCATCCCTGGCGTACACCCTTCCCAATTTTGAACCATGCCGTGTTGCCCTGCTCTGTTCTGACTACTGCCTCTTGATCCAAGTACAGGTTTCGCATTAGCACAATTAAATGTTCTGGGATTCCCATTCTTCTCAGAGTCAGCCACAGTTTGTTATGATCCACACAGTCAAATGCTTTTGCATAATCAATGAAACACAGATAGACATTCTTCTGGTATTCTCTGCTTTCAGCCAAGATCCATCTAACATCAGCAAAAATATCCCTAGTACCACGACCCCTTCTAAACCCAGCCTAAACCACTTGGCAAACTGACTGGAAGAGATCTACATTTGTTCCCATTCCAAAGAAAGGTGACCCAACTGAGTGTGGAAACTACAGAACAGTGTCATTGATTTCACATGCAAGCAAGATTCTACTGAAGATCAACCAAAAACGGTTAGAACATTCAGTGATGCTGAGGGAAAAAAGGATTGATAATCTGCTTTTGTAAAGATTACAGACAACAAAACCCTATGAAGCTGTTTTACTCTGCAAAAAATTGGTCACCATGAGTCAGGGGCAACTGCATTGAAGGTAACAACTACATCATATTGTATGTATATTTCATTAGTGCATCATCAAGATATTATAACTCAGGGATAGATGGCTGAGTTGAGAGGGGGAAAAAACCCTGTTTATTTTAAAATTGAATTGTGATAATGAGGCACTCTGTTAACCAACACGCACATCGTTTGAGTGACAATTTCCTTCCATGTGATTCATTGTCTCTGAAAGCTCACTAGAGGGTCAGCTATGAATCTATTCAATGGCACACAGCGATATTTTGGTTTTAATATACTTGCTACAGTTATGTTCAAACTCTGCATATTTCAGCACAATATAAATAATCCTCATTTTCTCTTCAAGATAATGAAGAACATTTTATTATTGCCAAAGGAGTTTGTCTTTAAAAAATCCGTAATATTTAAGATTTGAATCCTTCTAATTACACTTATTTGTTGTTGTTGTTGTTTTTATTTATCATTGAGTGAACCTATAATTGACCCTCCAGTGAATTTATAGAAGCTGTAAATCTCATGGGAGAAGATTGCCCATCCTTTTCCCACAGAGCAGCTGGTAGATTTGAAATGTACCTTTGAGATTGAAACGCAGCTTCTTAACACTAAGCCACTTTTTTCAGACTATCTTATTGTATGTTATTTTTAATTTTATTTTTCATATATGAAAACAGAAAAATATCTATCCAACTATTTTGTGCATTAATGACATAAGGCTGATAGTACTAGACACTGATCTGTGAAATGAATGAAACATTAGCTTTGAGATTGAAGTTATATGTAGACTTTACAAGGGTATGATATTCAGTGATTTAACAGTTATGTAATATTTCAGTAATGTTTTATTTTGTGATTTCATGTGGTCATCATTTTTATATAGTTGTCACAAAACAATACCATTTGGAACCCAGTCCTATTAATAAGTGAGAGGTGAGTATATTAATAAGTATTTTTACTTCAACATTTTTTTGAAATCACTGAACCAGTATTTGATGCTATGGAGCCAGTTCTGACCCATAGCCCACCCTCCATTAGGTTTCTGAGGGTATAAATCACATCAGCAGATTGACTGTCTCACTTGCAGCAGTTGGGTTAGCTGCACACCTCTCTATAGACCATACTGCCAGTGAAATTATAGGGAATAGCTCTTAATATGCAAATGTTTAATGGGAAAGACAAATTAATATTTTATTTCTTGAATATTGGAAACATTGCAAACATAACTCGTATTTTTGCGGCTTTTGAACCGAAGAGTATAGAATAAAACGGGGGTTCAAATTGGTAAAGTTGCTATGCAAAAATAAGCGTACTTAATGGTCTGGAAGATATGTTACATACTGTATCCAAATTGCTCTCTGATGAGAGAGGCTGAGAATCCACCGTTGCACATTTTTCAAGTAAATTGGCAGAACTATTGTAGCATGGAATTTGCTAGGACAGCAATACAGGCCTTGCTAGACTCAACTTTCATTATTGAGCTCAAATTATTGTATTTTCTTGGACTCTTTCTCTGAGTCAGTATAATTTTGAATCAATATAAATAACTAACTGAAGATGATCTAGTGCATTTCAGAGGACCAAAAAAATAGTCATATAAAAAGGCTTTGTGTTTTAGATTTCTGAATTCTATTTCACGTCTGTCTTACTAAATAGCATAGAAATAATTCCTCAGCCCATTACTCCTCCTGCATCACTCTTGACACTCCATACTCCAAAGCTCTCTTACTCTTCCCCTTGGGTAAGTCTTTATCTTCCAAATTGTGTAAAAGCACATTTCTCCTGTTATATACAATTACAAAAATAAACTACCAAGCTGCGAAATATCATGTAGTTTCACAGGGTTGTGGGAGGCTTTTTGTTTATTTTCCTCTTTATTGAATCACTGGGGACTCTTAGTATTAAAGCAAATTAAACTCAACCTCTCATCTAAGAGTCTCTTTAATTGCACCCGTACCAGTTGATTATGCAGTACCTTCAGGAACATTTAAGTGATGATATGAATTTATTTGTAAAGAGATCAATTTTAATATGAATATGTTTCATTGTGTTCTTAATTTAATATTCGTTAATTTATACCCATATCTCAGCTCAACAATCTGGACTAAAGTATATAAAATTCACTATTCACTGTTTAGTCATGTAACAAATATTTATTGAACACTACCAGGGACTGATCTAAGCATTTATAATAGGTAATATAAGTTGATTGAAATCCTGGTATTATGGAAGTTCTGGTAGCCTAGTGCATCAAAGGAATTGTTTTGCCAAGTCAAATACAGGCAGTGCAAAGTTAATAGCTTCTCTGTGGGAGAAAGAAGGGCAATTATCTCTGAAAATCCACTTGAAGGTCATCTTGACACTGTGGCATGAGAATTTTTTGGTGGTGATTTGTTTCTTTTTTTGGTATTTTTGCATCATGGAATTCACATTTTAATAGGCTTAAAATAATACATATTTAAATAAGTGTATACTGTTATGTTGAAGCAAATGCTGACAAAACAGAAAAGTGACTAGAAAGTCTAACATGTATATGTTTGTGTAAAGAAATTATTAATTTAGATTGATTGCCATGGCAATCTTTACATAGAAAGTGATTTTTCTATGACTCTAAGTAATATTTGACTTGGTGGTTCCATGAGCAAAAATAAATGTCCTCCTTTGCATCACCATTATATAATAGTGATTATGTTATTGATAGTGATTTAAAATGACAGATCCTTTAACATCATGGCGATTTCCTAATAACATTGGAAATATCCTCCTTTTTGTGGTTTGGTGTTTGATATTTTCTTTTAACATTAGCAGAGGATAGTATTACAGATTCCAATGTATGTGTTCAAGAGTGACTGCAATAAATGAATGTTTATAGTTCCAAAGCTTTTTATTTTCTATATATAATTCTGACATGTTGATTATTCATTTCTTATCTATAGTTCTCCAATTACTGTCTTTCTTAATACATTTCTTCTTCCCTCTCCTACTTCTAATCTGTGATTACATATCCTTATTAGACGTTCAGAAAACCCATTTTTACATATTAGATGAGAATGCAATGTTGAGCATCTGTCAAAGATTAGTCCTACGCTGTTTTCTAATATCCAACTCATTTTATATTTAGAACCATAATTAGAATTGCTAAATAACTAGTTGCTAAATTTTAACAAATATTTATTGTCATTATTAATAAAATTTTCTTCCAAGATTCAGGGTGTAAAACATCAATATAGCATAGATAAATATGTACAGTCTTATGCTCTTTCAACTATACAATTATTGTTCAAGAATTTAGATTCTTACTATATATTATTTCAGTTAATAACTCGATTATAAATAGAATGTATGATTGATCATTCATACTTGAGTGTTTGTGAGTAGATATAAGCATAATTAACATTTAAACCCAGGAAATATTTGATATGCATAAAGCAAAATGGACTTATTCCTACTCTACTAAAAATCCGTTGTTGTTGTTGTTGTTGTTGTTGTTGTTGTTGTTGTTATGTGCCATAGAGTTGCCTGCGACTCATAGCGACCCTATGTACAATAGCCCTAAACTCTGTTCTATCCTGTGCCAATCTCACCATCTCCAACACAGCTACCCCCATTGCCCCAATCACTGAGTCAATCCATCTCATCGAGGGTCTTCTTCTCCTGCTCTGTCCCTCCACCCTCCCAGGCATGACGTCCTTTTCCAAGAACTGGTCCCTCCTTGCAACATGCCCAAAGTATGTCAGACGAAGCTTCAGAATCCTTGCCTCCAAGAAGCAGCCTGGCTTCGCCCTCTCAAGGACAAATCTTTTGTTTTCCTGGCAGTCCATGGTATATTCAAGACTCTTCTCCAATACCACAGCTCAAAGGCATCAATTCTCCTATCATCCCTAGTCATTGTGCAGCTCTCTGATGCATAGTAAGTGATTGCAAAGACCATGGTGTGTATCAAATGCACCTTAGTCTCCAGACTGTCATCCTTGCACTTCAGCACTTTAGAGAGATCTCTAACCACAGACTTTCCCATTGCAACACATCTTTTCATTTCCTGGCTGCTGGTGTCAGCAGCGTTGATTGTGGATCCAAGCAAAAACTGTGAACAATCTCAGTCTCTTCACTGTCCATTATAATGCTGCCAATTGGCCCAGTGGCAAGAATCTTTGTTTTCTTGATATTTATTCTCAATCCATACTGAAGACTGCAATCCCTGACCTTCCACAGCAAGTGTTTCAGAATTTAAAAAACACAGCATTTCATGTTATTTTTAGATACTTTGAGTTGGTATACTCATAGATACTATAGTAACCCTATAAACAACAGTTTTGAAGCTTTTTAAAAAATTTTGTGTCATCATTAAAGTCTCTACCATGTTCAAGTTCATTGTTACTTTAAATGGGTTAATCCATCTCATTGAGGTTTTTCCTCTCTTCTACTGATCCTCTACCTGTCTCTGTATTGCTTATTGGTATAAAAAATAATCAGTCTTAAAACTTACAGAGAGGCCGCCAGACAGGGTTTCACCGCAAGAGGGGCTGGGAAGAGACCCGGGAAGAGCAACAGCCAGCCACCTACCATGGAACTCCAGAGGAACGAAGACTACCCGACACTGTGTGACCCCCCCTGCAGCCCACACCTGTGTGACCCTTAACACACAGGGTGCTGCTGCATAAACCCCCAGCAG
>NW_006399930.1:4893187-4908423 GCF_000299155.1 Elephantulus edwardii
AACTTACAGAGAACAGGATTACAGGGTTTGTATTCATGTGATCTTTGGGGAAAGTTGTAAAATATCAGGGAATTAATCTAATCTTAAAATTTCTGTTTCCACATCTATATAATGCTGATATGTTATTTAATAACTTTGTAATAAAAGTTTATTTGGATCACAAATATATATGGTTTAGCTCTTTAAAAGGAGTTGCACTGTCAAGTCTCTCTTATGATTTGAGTCCACTAGTGACTGGGAAGAAGAAAATTGGGCAATCTCCAATCAGGCAATTTATAGCGTCATTCTGACTCAAGGAGATGTCAGCTGTGAATCAGTTCTGAATCTATGGCAATGAATTTGAGTGTATGTCTACATGCGCTCTAATAACAGAAAAACTAAATAGAAGGCTCCAGAATAACTTTATATTTAAAATATTGAGAAAAATATTGCTCTTATTATTTGTCACTGAGTCAACTACAACTCCAAGTGACTCTGTGAACATTGTTTCTGAAGCCTGCCCTTACGTGAGCCAAACCTAGCATTTATTTTCTTCTAGAGGTTGTATGATTAGATTGTTGATCTTTTTCTATTTGCTGAGAGTGTTGAGTTAGATCATTGATTTTTCTTCTTTCTTCCTGTTTTTGTGTGTGCTTATTGCTATGAACTGTCCCCTGAGGACTGCCTTAGCATTGCTAATAGAGAAAGATCTAGTAATTATTTTATTAAAGAACTACTAACAAAATAATCCAGTACACATAATTAAGTGAATAAAATCCAACATTCAAATAAAAATTAAGAGACAAAAAAGAAGTAAATAGACGAAATTATCCAACATTCAGGCTATTTTAGAGATATAATTAAGCTTTTTGTTGAAACTTTTACATAAGATATAGCCAGTCTCGTATAGTTTCCCTATAGACTGAAAGAAATTCATATTTGTTCCTATTCCCAAGAAAGGTGATCCAACGGAATGTGGAAATTATTGAACAATATCTTTAATATCACATGTGACCAAAATACTGCTGAAGATCATTAAAATATTAAATAGATCTGTACATAGATAGAGAACTGTAAAAAGTTCAAACTGGATTTAGAAGAGGCCACAGCATAGGGATATCATTGCTGATGTCAGATGAATTGTGGCTGAAAACAAAGAATACCAGAAAAATGCCTAATTGTGCTTTATTGACTATGCAAAATCATTTGACTATGTGGATAATAACAAATTATGGCTAACATTGAGAAGAATGGGAGTCTCAGAATACCTGATTTTACTCAGGAGAAAATTAGACCAGGAAGCTATCTTATGGACAGAGCAAGGAAATGGTCTATGGTTCAAAATCAAGAAAGGGGTGTGTAATTATGTGTTCTTTGCATGGACACTAAGAAGAAGAATGTTACAATAAGACTGAAGGAAGTCTTATAACTAGCCTGTGTTATACAGATGACAGAACCTGGCTTGGTGAAAGTGAGGAAGACTTGAAGCACTTTCTGCAGAAGATCATAGACTACAGCCTTCAATATGGATTGCATCTCAAAATCAAGAAAACAAAAATTCTCACCACTAGACCTAGAGACAACATCATGGTAGATGGAGAAAAGATTGAAATTGTCAATTATATCAACTTATTTGGATCCACAGGCTATATACTTGGTACCAGCCGTCAAGAATTGAAGGGACATTACATTGGGTAAGTCTGCTGTCAGGTACACCTTCAAATTATTGGAGAGCAATGATATTAGTTTGAGAACTAAGGTACTCCAGATTGAGGCCTTATCTTTTCAATCACATTCTATGCTGATCAGAGATAAACAATGAATAAGGATGACAGAAGAATTGATGCCTTTGAAAAGATTACAGGATACACCATGTTGTTGTTGTTGTTATGTGCTGTCGAGTCGTTTCCGACTCATAGCGACCCTATAGACCACCAAAAACCAGATAGGTCTTGGAGAACATGTCATTTTCCTTGGAGACAAAAATGATAAAACATCATCTCACATACTTTGTGCCTGTTTCTAGGAGAAGTTGTTAATTGGAGAAAGAAATAATGCTTGGGAAGGAGAAGGGATGACCAAAGAGGGGAAGACTCTCAACTAGGTGGACTAACACATTGCCTGCAGTAATAGGCTCAAGGGTGTCAGAGATTGTGATGATGGCACAGATAGAATAGGGTCAGATCGGTTGTTTGTAGGGTGACTGCGAGTCGTACATGACTTGATGGTACCCAAAAACAACTAAAGTCCACCAAACGAGTAAAAAATGATATATATCTTTATATATATAATTATATATAATATCTTTGTGATATTAGAAGGGAAATACTACCTAATTATCCTTGTTTGATACTAACATTACCCTGATATTAAAAAAAATATGACAGGTAGGCAAAAGTGTGAAATTTTCAAGGGTGTCATTTCATTTGCATCCACAATCAATGCTCTTGGAAGCATCAGTCAACAAAATAAACAACATATTAGACTAGGCAAAACTATTCCAAAAAACATCTGTTAAGTGCTAAAGAGCAAAGATACCACTTTGAAGACTAAAGTATGTCTGGAAAGAAAGTTTGCAAGGCTTAGTAAAGTGAGAAGAGATGATTGTCAACAAAGGGAAGACAGTGAAATTTTGAGGAGATGGAGATATTTTGTTAATGGTTGCAGATGGCTAAAGATGGTTACAAATGTTGTAATGGTTATAAATCTTGTACATGTGTTGAATTTTACAGTGAATTTTTCTAAATTTTCTTATGCTGAAATTGTACTTCAAAATCTGACTTAATGTATGAGTAAAAATAATATTAAATATTTGGTTGTGTGCAAGAAAATAGCTAAAAAAGCAAACACAGAAAATATTATTTTTCCTAAGGAAAAATTTAAAGTCAGTGCAATGCCACAAATACCAATTATAAACCAAATAATTATCAGTCTAATCTAGGAGGTAAAGACCAAATGAACTTTGATCATCAAAGTAATAATTTCAGAAATTATAAATAAGATTTGAAAATGAAAAAAGAAACTTAAGTGTATGAACTATCATTAATGGAAAAGATCTCAAATTGAATGCAATTATGAATAGTTTAAAAGAGGATGTTTGCGTTTTAATGTGTATCATTAAATTTAAATGAAAATAGACCCATCAAGAGTAATATGTCACAGTGCTATTTATAAAAGACATATCAAAATTCCTGACATTTTGTCAGATCTTTTAAAACTATAGGCAAAAACATGTCAAACATTTCTGAAGATCTCTTTACCATTTAAGAAACATCAAAACATATAATGGGATATTTTTTTAAAAAAATAGTAACTCATTAATTTGGAATTGATTCTTACTCTTGACAATTTCCTTGACTATAATCTCTATGACATCCAATTGCTAGGCCACCATTTCATCGCACAGATGGGTAGGTTAATAATCAATGACAGCCCTAGAGAGTGAGAAAGTGGGAGTGAGAGAGAGAGAGAACATGCTCATTTATTTGGCTTAGTGGTAAGAAATTGTGCTGCAATCTTCCCACAGGCACCCACCATGTTTCAATCTTCCAGCTGTTCCCCAGGAGAAGGATTGGATATATATGTATATTTTTCCACTCATTTTTTTAAACTAATCAAAAGTATAAAAGATAATAAAGCAGGGAACCATACAATTTCTTAATTCTATATCTATTGCTCACACAGTATCCATATCAAATAATACATATGAGGCCTGAAATAGATTACACTGGAGAAGAGTAGAAAATTCAGTAACACATGTCCTGGGTATGAACAGAATTTTGCTAATACAGCATTATTTGAAAATCATCTTTCTATCAAAACTATTAATGTCAGTTCCACCGTATCTTGAAAAATATATTTTTCTTTCTCTAAGACTTATCTCTTACTATTCCTATATTCAGAATATCATTGCCTGTATTTCCCACCACAGTACAAGTTCCATGAAAACAGTTAAACCAAACTTTTTCAGTATTCTGTTCATGATTCTTAAAAAAAGGTTGTTAGTTGTTGTTGTTGTTGTTGTTGTTGTTGTTGTTAGTTAGGTGCCGTCAAGTGCAACTCATAGTGACGCTATGAACAAAAGATCTGAACCCAATTCTATACTGTGCCATCCACACACTTCCTGACATCCAAGAGTTCCTTGTGGCAGTCACCATGTAACCATGTCAATTCACTTGGTTAAGGGTCTTCTTTTTCTTAGCTGACCTCCACCCTTTCTAGCATCATGTTCCTCTTCAAGGAATAGCCTCTCTCAGCAACATGCCCAACGTATGTGAAATGAAGCCTCATTGTTTTTACCTCCAAAGAGCAGTCCGGCTACATCCTTTCCAAAACATGTCTGTTTGTTCTTAAAATAAGTTGTTGTTGTTGTGTGCTGTTGAGTCGCCTGAGACTGATAGCGAACCTATATACACAGCCCTAAACCTTGCTCTATCCCTTGCCAGTCTTATTGTCCTCAAAACATGTATTCCCATTACTGCAGTGACTGAATTAATCCATTTCATAGATGATTTTCCTCTCCTGCGCTGTCCCTCCACCTTCTCAAGTATGACATCCTTCTCCAAGGACAGACCTGCCTAGCAATATGTCCAAAGTATGTGAGATGAAGCTTCAGAATCCTTGCCTCCAATAAGCAGCCTGACTTCACTCTCCCCAGGGTAGAACTTGTTTGTTCTCTTAGCAATCCATGGTATATTCTGTACTCTCCCAGCACCACAGCTCAAAGGCATCAACTCTCCTTCTATCATCCTTTGTCATTGTCAAACTCTCTGAAGCATAACAAGTAATTGTAAAGACCATGGCCTGTATCAGGTGCACCTTAATCTCTACACTGACATTGTTGCTTGTCAATATCTTGGAGGGGTCTCTGATAGCACACTTCCCAAAGAAATTCGTCTTTTAATTTCCTGTCTTCTGGTACCAAAAGTGGTGATTGTAGAACCAAACAAACTGAAGCTGTCAATAATCTCAATCTCTTCACTATCTATCATGATGCTGCCAATAGCCGAAGAGGTGAGAATCTTTGTTTTCTTGATGTTGAGCTTCAATCTATATTGAAGGCTTCAGTATTTGACCTTCTTCAGCAAGTGTTTCAGGTACTCCCCAGTTTCAGCAAGCAGGGTTGTGTCATCTGCATAATGCAGATTGTTGATGAATTTCCCTCCAATTTTGATGCCACACTTCTCCTCATAGAGCCCAGCCTTCCAGATAATCTTCTCCACATATAGATTGAAAAGATATGGAGTTAGGATACATCCTTGATGCACGCCCTTCCCAATTTTGAACTATGCAGTGTTTCCTTGCTCTGTTCTGAAGATTGCATCCTGGTGCAAGTATAGGTTTTGTGTAAGCACAATTCAAGTATTCTGGGATTCCCATTCTTCAGAGTCAGCCACAGTTTGTTGTGATCCAAACTGTCAAAAGTCTTTGCATGGACAATGAAATACAGATAGACATTCCTCTGGTACTTTCTGCTGTCTGCCAAGATTCATCTTACATTAGCTATAATATTTCTTATACCATGACCTCTTCTAAATCCTGCCTGCATTTCAGGCAGTTCTCTGTTCCAGTCCTTTTTGGATAATATTCAGCAGAATCTTGCTGGCATGTGATATTGATGATACCTTAAAATAGATACTACTACATAAAATAAGCAAAATTCTACTACTGCTGCTCAATTGATTCCAACTCATGGAGAACCCTATGAGAAAATTGTCTTCACAAGGTAATGAGCCCAAGCGGTTGACTGTTCTATCAGAAGCTGAGCACTTTAACCACAGCGTCATGAAGACTCCTTACTCACACATGTTGTTGCTGATGTTATCTTGTGTCAAATTGATTGAGATTTATGGCAACCCTATGAGCAAAGATTCTAAACTCTGCACTATCCTGTGCCATTCTCAGTATATCCAACATACTTGAATCCATTGGTACAGTCACCATATCCGTCCACCTTGAGGAGCTTCATCTCACTGAGGGTCTTCCTCTCTTTCTCTGACCCTTTAGCCTTTCAACATAATGAAGGCTAATTTATATTGAATGGATGTGACAAAATAATAAATTATAAAGGAGAAATATTTATAAACTTTAGTAATATAAAGTCAAAGTGTTTGTGTTTAGAAATTATAAGTTGCAATTTTTACAAAACAAAATAATGATAATTTTTAGAAATAAATATTATTATTCATGGGTGGCACGACTTGGAAAGTTCTTGGCTCCTAAGTTACAGTTGGCTGATTTAAGCTCATACAGAGGATCTTTAAAAGAAAGACCTGGCAAAACACTTTGCAAAGTTATTAAAAACCCTATGGGATAGAGTTATTTTCTAAGAGATATGAAATTGCTAATATTTGGATAACACTCAAGGTGATGATCGATTGTTGGTATAAAAAATAATTGCGAGATTAACTTACTGCTTCAATTTTAATTTGTATTATAAATAATCTTATTAAGTCAATCTTAGACAAATAACTTTGTTATTAATTAATAAGACAGAATTGAGAAAACAAATATTGATCTTGTTATTGATTCAGCTGCTTTGATTAAGACACTAGGAACTAACAACATGTTCATTTCAAATGACCTTTGACTAGATACAATTAAATAATCACTAACATGTTTGTAATGTCGGGAGCTCTAGTAACCTAGTGTTAAGAAGTTGCACTGCAATCCCAAAGGCATGCTGTTCAAATTCATGATCTGTTCACAAGAGATTGATGAGCAATCTCTTCTTGTGCAATTAATTGCCTCTGAAAACCCATTGGAGTATCCGCCGTGAATGGCTTCCAACTAGATGGTAAACAACAACAATGTGTATGTAGGAGCCTTGGTGGCACAGGGGTTAAAAAGTCTGAAAGTGCTTTAAAGGTTGATAGTTTGAACCAACCAATCTCTCCGCAGAAGAAAGATGAGGCAGTCAGCGTGCACAAAGATTTACAGTCTTGAAACTCTAAAAGCAACTCTACTATGTCTTATAGAGTCACTAGGCGTCAGACTCAACCCAAAAATAATTAGTTTGAATATGTATGAAGAAATAACTACAAAATATATTGAAATATAAGGGGCCTTATTATTACAAGAAAGGCATAGATTACATTCTTAGAAAACAATTTAGCAAAAATAAAGTCATAGGATTGTGCATTAAATTTGTAGTTAACACCATATTCTCTGTGAATGTAATGGAGTTCTCATTTAATTCCTCATTTCTATATTTCTATAAAAAGTGACAAATAATCAAACCCACTTATTGTTGAAAAACAATCGAGGATAAGCATATCTGAAGAAAAGATTCAGAAGACCTAGCTAAGCAGTTATGAAGAAGTAAAAATATAGTAAGAAATATTTCCATCCCTTTACCTATATGATATTCTCTACTTACCAAAGGTGAGAAAAATTTCAAACTTACCCTACAACAACAAACAGCACTCTTCAAATATAAGATTGAAATATGAAAGTGTGTTTCTCTGCCTCCCTTGCCCAGGAACTTGGAACTTCACCTTTCATCAATCCATGTAATATGACATCTCATATTTAATGTAGTCTAACAGTGACAAAAATTAAAATGTGTATTCTTTTATTATGGAAGCATTCTTAAATACGCAAAGACTTTCTTCTTTTTATGGAGCAGTATTTTGATCAATCCCTGGACCTCTGCAGCTATGTCAGGATTAGAGAACAACTTCTCACATATTAGACTTCCTGGTTATTATCTTTACCCCGCTGTTAAAGAATGCCCATTCTATGTTTGGTCAATATTTAATAACATTCTTGATGTGCATCTGATACAAAACAAAGTTGTTTGTTTTTTTTTTAATTGAGTCATATGCATCTGAAAGGAAGACAATGACTAAGCATGGTAGAAAAAAGAATCAATGCCTTTGAGTTGTGTTGGCTAACAGCATTGAATATCTTATGGGTTGTCAAAAGAATGCTCATAGCAGCATTATTCAGCATAGCAAGAACATGGAAACAGCTCAAATGTCCAACCACAATGCATGGAATGAGAAATTGTGGTACATTCACAAAATGAATTACTATGTAACACTCAGGGGAAATGACTTTGAAAAAAATATAACCTGTGAGAGACAGGAGGGCATTATTCTAAGGGAACTAATTCAATCTAATAAGGACAAATTCTGCATAAGACCACTACTGTAAAAATACAAGTATAACTAGTAAATCATGTATGGGGAACCAATGGAGGAAGGGGTGGGAACAGTAGGGATAGGATGAGTAGGGGTAAAATCACAGGATTGCACAATATTGTGGATGGAAGGAGGGGTTAAAGGAAATGGAAAAGACCTGTCAGGGATAAGAAAATACAGGGAAATTGTGTTCATAGACCAAGGGTGATAAGTTTTATAAAACATAATGAATGGATATAATAAGATGCACAAGTGAATTAAGAATAGTTTGAAACATAAGGCATATGAATTTTGTAAGTAAAACAATATATTAAAAAGGAACAAAAAAATCTGTCTTGGAGGAAGTACAGATGGAGAATTCATTAAAGTCAAGGATGGTAAAACTTTGTATCACACACTTTGGGCATGTAATGAAGAGAGGCTAGTTTTTAAAGAAGGACACCATGCTAGGAAAGTTGGAAATTTTAGTGAAAGAGAAGACCCTCAAGAGATCGATTGGTATGGTGACTCTAACAATTAACTTAAGAATGAAAGAGATCATGAAGATGGCACATCCAGCGCAAGGTTCAGATCTGTTCATAGGATTGCTGTGAGGCGTAGTTAACATGATGACACTCTGCTGCAATTCCTAAGGCACTCAGTGTGAATCCACCTCTTGCTCCATGAGAGAATGATGGGTGACCTCTTGCTGCGATAATTGTTGTTGTTGTTATGTGCTGTCGAGTCCCTTGTGACTCATAGTCACCCTATGTACAACAGCCCTAACTCTGCTCTGCTTCTGACACTCCCATCCCTATTACCCCAGTCACTGAATCAATCCACCTCATAGAGGGCCTTCCCCTCCTGTGCTGTCCCTTCACCCTCCCAAACATGATGTCCCTCTCCAAGGATCGGTCTCTCCTCACCCAAAGTATGTCAGACAAAGCCCCAGAATCCTTGCCTCCAAGGAGGCGCCCGGTTTAACCCTCTCCAGGATGAACCTGTTTGTTTCTCTGCGAGACTTACTACCTCTGAAAACCCGCCGAAGGGTCAGCTATGGGTTGGTTTAATCGGACAGCACATGCTAACAACAACAACAACAACAACAACAACAACAACTTGTTTATTACCATTATAGGCAGAGAAACTTACACTGCAAGATGTGTACATTTTTGATGAGAATTAATGCAGAAAAGTTGTTTTTGTTGTTGTTTTGAGAACCCTCAAGTCAGAACCAACCCATAGCTGACCCTTCGGCGGGTTTTCAGAGGTAGTTAATACACGGGAAGAGATTGCCCATCTTTCTCCTACATAGCAGCTGGTGGCCTTGAACTGTGTGCGTTGGGAATTACAGCACAGCATGTTTCTACTAGGACACCAGAGCTTCCTATGTAGAAAAAAGTGAAATAAAACAACTTGCTCATTAAATTCACAGAGGCAGATGAGATTTTCCCTATTTTCCCCACTGTTACCCACTGATGGAGATTGATACGCTTGTAATGAGAAGTGCTATTTTCCTCCTCTTCTTTAAAAATCTCACTTAGAGAGTATTTAAAAAATAATCTTGACATAAATGTTTCCAATTGAAGTAATTCAAGAAGTTTTAATCCTCGGAAAAAGGCATCATGCTTAGAAAATTTGAGGGCCAATGGAAGAAAGGAAAATGTCAATAGCATGGATTGGCACAGTGACTACAATGGACTTGAGCATGGCAGAGATTGTGAATTGGAACAGGAGAGGGCAGAGTTTCTCTGTCTGTTGTTCACAGAGCAGCTATGAATTATAGTGGACTTGACAGCGCCTAACATAACATTGCATGTCCCAGAATCTGTGACATTTATTTCAATGACAATTTCCAAGTCTTTGATTGCAGGATGTTTAAGCACTTGGCTATAACCAAAACTCAACATTTTGAATCTACCAGCTCCTTCAGGAGATAAATATGTGTCAGTCCGCTTGTGTAAAGGTTTACAACTTTGGCAACTGTCATAGAGGAGTTCTGATCTGTCCTGTTGGGTCACTAGGAGTGGGAATTTATTGGATGGTAATGGGTTATGAACCAAAACAAACTGGCAGCAGGAAGCAGTTCTGACATGAATACTAACATACAGATCATTGGTTCCTCTATTAGTACACTAGACTTCACAGACTATCTGCCAGGAACTGCACTGAAACGGGGAAATGGAGATGAAGAATCTAACTCTCCTGGCCTCCAAGGAAGCCACAGGCTAATCAAGATTTAGACAATCAAACTCATGCTGGCATTATAGGTTTCTGAGGGACATAATAATCTTTTGACAGTGTGTGAGTGAGTAGCTGCACCCTCCTGAACCATGCAAATCCATCCTTTCCCAGGTGAAGGAAAAAAATGTCTTAAGAAATTTGGCAATTCAGCTTGTTCTTTATTATTCTTTTAAAACTCTCTGAGCACACACATAAATGAAATTTTAACTATTGGAAAATCTTAGCTTGAAAGAAATGCAAACGCACTGGAACTCAATAAAAAATTAAAGCAGACCAAAACTAAAGGTAATATAAAGAATATATATATATTTTTTTTCATATGGCAAAATGTCTCTTTAACATTTTATTTGTCAAATTGATATTACAAATGTTACTTCCTCTTCCCCCTGCAAACCCACTCAACTATCAGTCTCTGTGTTCTTTGGTAGATGACAATCAACTTCATTCTTCCACGACTCTGGTCACAGACCTCAAGTCATCCCCGACTTCACTCTCTCACTTCCCATCTGCTTCAGTGTACTTCAATCCTACTTTTTCTTCAGTGTCTTTTGTTTTTGGGGGTGGCCAGACAGCTTGGAGTCTGCCAGGAGTCCTGTCGTCCTGCTCAGTGGGGCTCTGGTCTGGCCTCTTCATCTTCCAGTCGTCAAAATGGAGACCCTTTGCTTCTACCAGACACACAGGAACATTGGAGACCAGATGAAAGGAAAAGCTAGAGACATCCTCAGATTGCTTCTTCTAGTTTCAAGAATATATTTTAAAAAAATATCCAATATACTTTCTTTTTATCTTCAATTTACTTAATGGCTTAAGTGGGAGGAAATTTATTTAAAAATATAAGTTTAAATGCTTCCAAAATCAACAGTATGCTGAGATAAAGCAACCTATCCTATAACCTATAGATATTTCCAGACATTATACATGGAAAATAGCAACGAGGCTCTCCTGTCTCTAAGATGAGTCCTGATATTTTTACAAAGTCTTATTATTTGTCTGCTCACAGGTCTCAGCTTTTTCCCTCTCCTTTTTTAAAAATTTTATACTAATTTATTTACAAAATTCAAGTACGTTGTTTTAGTGAACAGATTCTTTCAATTTCTCTCACATGCCAACCCATCAAATTGCACAATCTATTTATTAATTCACCCCTTCCCCTGTACATGCTCAACCCTCTGCTCCCACCCTTTCCCACGCCTTTTGGATCCTTATACTCTTTCTACAATAGTGGTTTTATATAATATTTTTCCTTGTGGGACTGAATTAGTTGGTCTCAGCTTTATAAGAGCAATGGCCATATTATTTATCTGCATATATCTCTCTAGTTAGTACACAGTGGCATAAATAATGCGCTGTTAACTGACTGACATTTAGAAGAATGTAACTCCCTATTCTATGCCACCCTTGAGATCTTGAATATGCTCAAGTCCATTGTTACAGTTGCTGGGTTAACTTGTTTTGATATGAGTCTTTTCTGTGTTGCAGTGGGTCTATTCATCAAAATGCCTTTCCTAGGCCATTACCTTGAATTTTGCCTCATAGCTTAGGAGGAACTTGCAAATAGACTGTACTAGTATATCTATGAGGAATTAGCAAATTTGACCATTTCATCAAATTTAAACTCAAAATGTTAGACTGGAGAAGTTAGGACTTTCACTACCCAGCAGGGTAGAAGCAGAGAATGCAGCACATGTCCTTCAGGGCCAGGAAGTCCTGAACCTGTCAGACTAGGACTCACATGAAAGCACTAATAGCCATATCAGAGAACCATAGACCCAAACCAGTCAGAGTTGATCCTGGGACAGCTGTTCCTTGGAGCCTGAACCACAACAGTAAGAACATGGAGCTTTAGGCCAAGATTGCTGGAGAACTGAGGGTGGGTATGGCATAACTGACAAGAAGACTTAACTAAAGGAACTTAGTAATACTGGCTTAAAGCCATAAAATTTAAGGCTAAAGGGCCTGCAAGCATACTTAAGATGCTCTATTGACTGAGAAAGTTGTAAACTGTTAACTTCCCTAATGAACTACAATATAATGAGTATGATTCTGTGAAGTCTGTGTAGCTTTTACCAGAGATTTCAGACTCAGTGGAGCAATAAGATTGTTGTTGTAATTAGTAGAACTAGATTAGGGAGATTTAGTGGTCTTTGCAATTACTTGCTATGCATCAGAGAGCTAGGCAATAACTAGGTACGATAGAAGGAAAATTGATGCCTCTGAGTTGTGGTGCTAGAGAAGAGTATTGACTATACCATTGACTGTTAAGAGAACAAATAGGTTCATCCTAAAGAGGGTAAAACCAGACTACTCCTTGGAGACAAGGGTTCTAAAGCTTCATCTGACATACTTTGGGTATGTTGTAAGGAGGGTCTAGCCGTTGGAGGGGGATATTATATTAGGGAGGGTGGAGGGACAGCATAGGAGGGAAAGACCCTCAATGAGATGGATTGACACTGACTGGATTAATGGGGTGTGTCGAAGACAGTAATGTTGGCTCAAGTTGGTTCAGAGCTGTTGTACATAGGGTCACTAGGAGTTGCAAGTGACCCGAGGACAGATAAGAATGACAACAACAGTGACCTATTGGATAAGGAACTGTACTACTAATTCAGAGCATGCTGTTTGACAATTGCCTCTCCTGTGGTTGACAGCCTCTTAAAGTCCACTAGAGAGGCAATTTTAAGTTGGTTCCAATTTGATAACACATAACAAATAACAAGGTATAAAATCTTGGAAGACATATCTGATGTGGGAATTGGGTTTGTATTAAGGATATTCTCAATGGGGACAATTCCCTTTTGTGGAGTTAGTAGAGAACTGACACAGTTTTTCTTACTTCACTCTAATTCTTCCTTACACTCACTTTCCCTGACCTTTCACCTTTCCCAGCATGATGTCTTTTGTCAAGAACTGACCCCTTCTAACAACATGTCCAAAATATATATGATGAAGTTTCATCATCCTTGCCTCTGTGGAGCGCCTTCGTTGTACCTGCTTCATGATAGGCTTGTTTTTTTTTGTTTTTTATTCTGTCCATGGAGTGTCCAGTTTTCTCCAACATCACAATTGAAAGGCATTAATTTTTCTTGTTATTCTTATACATTGTCCAAATTTCCTAGTCATTAAACTGTCATTGTTGCTCTTTAGCACTTTTCCAAGGTATCTCATAAGAATAAAAGAGGTAAAAATGAACTGTGTGACAGATTGTACAAAGAATCATTCCCTCTCTTATCTGCTTTAAGATGTGATTTTTGTGACTGCCTTCAAGAATAAGTGCCATCAATTTTTCTCCTCTTGAATCACAGGTGATCTGTTGACTCTTTTAGAAGTTACATGTCACAGAAGCAATACTTTCTCAATTCTGAGGCCAAGTCTTAAAAGACTATGTTCATGTGGAACCATTTCGAGCTGTTATGGGCTATCTCCTGGGTCATGAGTGATATGTGATGCCTGATTTCCCATATTACCCAGCTGATTCATCAGTAGAGTCACCTGATTGACTTGCTACTGACAGACAATGTGAATATAAGCAAACACAGCCGATGTCAGAACTATCCATCTCAGATCGATCACCCTGGAGCACTGATGAACTAAATAAATGATGATTGTTATAAAACACTAATTTATGGGATGGATTATTGAGCAGAAAAATTAAATTACACATATGCGCTAAATATGTCAGTGTTGATGGATTTCTGTCTAAAACAATAGTTTACTATTTTGCTAACTCATTAGAATATGTATGATAATTCATAAAATCATTGGATAGAAGATCGGTGTAAAATACTCTATAAGGTAACTTTGAAAAGAAAATATACCACTTAAAACATACATTGATCTTTCCCTTGCTCATCTTTTTCAAAGTTGTGGAGTAAGAGTCTATTTATAGCTGGCTCACCAGTGTGTTCCTCAGGAGGCTATAAATCATGTGGAAGGAAATTGTCCATCTTTCTTCCATGCAGCAGCTAATAGATTTGAACCACCAAAGAATATGATCTTTGAGTTAGCAGTATTATTAACTCAACATACAGATTAAATTTCCACTAGTTGTTGTGTGCCGCAGAGGCAGAACCTACTTGTCGCTAACCCTTCCACTGGTTTTCAGAGAGTACATCACAAGGAAGAGATCGCCCATTTTTATCTCACAGTACAGCTGGTGATTTCAAACTGCATGCTTTTGGGATTGCAATCCAGCTTCTTACCACTAGGTGACCAGAACTTCCTATTTACTAACGTTTCAGCATTTCTTAAGCTCAAGGAACTGAAGAACAAATTCAAACCTCGAGTTGCTATAATCAAGGATGCTTTTGCCAGAATGTTAAATGATCCAGGAACTATTAAAAGAAGATGGAAAGAATATACTGAGTCACTGTATCGAAAGGAATTGGCAGACACAGAAGAATTTCATGAAACAACATAGGAGCAAGAGTCTATGGTGATGAATGAAGAAGTTCAAGTTGCTTTGAAGGAAATAGCAAAAAATAAGGCCCTGGGTATAGATGGTATACCAATTGACATATTTCAGCTAACAGATGCTGCCCTGGATGTGCTCACCAAGTTGTGCCAAGAAATCTGAAGAACAACCACTTGAAGAGGTCTATATTTGTTACCATCCCAAAGAAGGGTAACACAACTGAGTGTGGAAACTACAGAACAATATCATTGATTTCACATGCAAGCAAGATTCTATTGAAGATTATCCAAAAATGACTGCAACAGAACATCAGCAGAGAACTGCCAGAAGTCCAGGCTGGCTTTAGATGGGGTCGTGGTACTAGTGATATTGTAGCTGATGTTAGATGGATCTTGGCTGAAAGCAGGAAATACCAGAGGAATACCTATGTGTGTTTCATTGATTATGCAAAGGTGTTTGACTGTGTGGATCATAACAAA
>NW_006399930.1:4910093-4911225 GCF_000299155.1 Elephantulus edwardii
TAATGTGCATATATTTTTTTTAAAAAATCAATTTCATAAGTACTTTTTTCAGACAATCTTTTACTAAGTAATAAACAGTTCATCCAGCTAGTAATGTGCATATATTTATATGTAATATCTATTTATATACTTATATAAATCACAAAGTACATGTACAAAACATGATGGGTATGAATGATTATATGCAAAACAAAATATTAAAATTAATGTGGAAAAGCAGAAGCCAAACATACAGGAAGTTCCTAATTTGCAATTTATTCAGATTATAATGAACTGTATTTATAACAGTCCTTTTTTGAGGGTTAGATCTTATCCCCAGTGATATGTACACATAAAGAGTTTCAGAGTGTAATTTGCTGATACCATTGTAATTGTATGTTTATAAGCAAGTTTCTAAACTCTAAAAGAAAATGAAAATTAAACTTTTAAAGAAATAAGGTACTCATAATAAGAGATAATAATAATTAAAGCCAAAACTAAACAAAACTCTCAAACTTAAATGTGGTATTCATCTTATGTCAAACTGCCAGAGAGACATTACTTTTGAGTTAGAAGCACAACTCACTACCTACTATATACCCAGAATTCCTTTAATAAAATATATACCCATGAAACCAAGGATAGCAATACAAACAATATCTCATGCTTGTAGTGTGAGCACATCTGACATGATGTATATTTGTAATTGCTAATGATCACTCTGACTGAAAAATTTTAAAAGGCTCAGAATACAAATTAGCATAAAGTTTTAGCTTGTAAATTGGTTTTAAGAAGAATATTTGTTAGTAACTATAAACGTCTTTCTAGTAATAAAATTGTGTTTCAGCTTTAAAACTACACAAAATCTTACAGACAGCTATTTTCAACCTATATGCTGAACAGACTATCCTGAAGGCTGGGCTGATGAGGAGGAATATGGCGTCATGATTGGTGAAAGATCTATCAACAATCTGTGTTATGCAGATGACACAACCCTGCTTGCCGAGACTGAGGAGGATCTGAAGCACTTGCTGCAGAGGGTCAAGGACTGCAGCCTCCAATATGATTGAGGCTCAATGTCAAGAAGACAAAGATTCTCACCACTGGACCAATTGGCAGCATCAGGATGGATGGTGAAGAGATTGAGATTGTT
>NW_006399930.1:4911748-4913503 GCF_000299155.1 Elephantulus edwardii
GAACACTTGATCGTGCTAATGCGAAACCTATACTTGGACCAAGAGGCAGTCGTCAGAACAGAGCAAGGAAACACTGCATGGTTCAAAATTGAGAAGGGCGTATGCCAGGGATGCATCCTATCTCCATACCTTTTTAACGTGTATGCAGAAAAGGTTATCTGGGAGGTTGGGCTCATGCGGAGGAATGTGGGGTCAAGATTGGTGGAGGATCTATTAACAATCTGTGATATGCAGATGACACAACCCTGCTTGTGGAAAGTGAGGAGGACCTGAAGTGCTTGCTGCAGAGGGTCAAGAACTGCAGCCTCCAATATAGATTGAGGCTCAATGTCAAGAAGACAAAGATTCTCACCACTGGGCCAACTGGCAGCATCAGGATGGATGGTAAAGAGATTGAGATTGTTCACAGCTTTAGTTTGCTTGGTTCCACAGTCAACACTCTTGGCACCAGTAGCCAGGATATTAAAAGACATATTGCGATGGGAAAGTCTGCTGTTAGGGATCTCTCCAAAGTACTGAAGAGAAATGGTGTCTCTCTGGAGACTAAGGTGTGTCTGATACAGGCCATGGTCTTTGTAATCACTAGTTATGCATCAGAGAGTTGCACAATGACTAAGTATAGAAGGAGAATTGATGCCTTTGAGCTGTGGTGCTGGAGAAGTGTATTGAGAGTATCATTGACTGCTAGGAAAACAAAAAGGTTCATTCTGGAACGGGTCAAACCGGGTGGCTCCTTGGAGGCAAGGATTCTGAGTCTCCGTCTAACATACTTTGGACATTTTGTAAGGAGGGACCGGTCCTTGGAGAGGGACATCATGCTTGGTAGGGTGGAGAAACAGCACAGGAGGGGAACACCCTCTATGTGGTGGATTGATTCAGTGACTGGGGTAATCGGGATGGGTGTGTCAGAGGCATTACGATTGGCACAGGACAGAGCAGAATTTAGGGCTGTTGTACATAGGGTCACTATAAGTTGCAAGCGACTTGAGTCGACTCTGACTTATAGTAACTAACCCTATATACAACAGCTCTGAACCCTGCTCTATCACTATCTCAGATACACCTACCCCCCCATTACCTCAATTACTTTGTCAATCCATCTCATCTTAGGTCTTCCTCTCTTGCGCTGTCCCTCTAGCCTTCCAAGCATTATGTCTTTCTCCAAGAACTGGTCCCTCCTGGCAACATGCCCAAAGGGTAGAAATAATATAAATTAAACTTTACTGGAAAAATTATTTTATGTTCATATTTAGAAAGACTCAATGGCATGTCAGTGACCTTCTTGCTAATTTTCAACTGGTAAAATGTTTCTAAAATGAGTGTAAAATACAATATTACTCTGAAAATACCAGAGAGTATTTTGCTGAGTGAAATGTAAGGGCAAATATTGCATAAGACCACTATGTGAAAAAAGGATGGTAACTGTGCAAGATAGATAGATAGATAGATAGATAGATAGATAGATAGATAGATAGATAGATAGAGATAGATGAATATTCAAAAGGGAAAGCAGAGAAAGGGAACAGAAAAAGGGGAAGATGGAAAAACACTAGGGTAACAGAGGTTAGTGTGTGAGGAGTATGTGGAATAACAGGAAAGGTTCTTTGGGGACTTGAAAAGAGAGTGAAAGTAGGTATAGAATAATGGTAATTAATTATAAAAAATATAATGTGCATATATTTTTTTTAAAAAATCAATTTCATAAGTACTTTTTTCAGACAATCTTTTACTAAGTAATAAACAGTTCATCCAGCT
>NW_006399930.1:4914421-4961894 GCF_000299155.1 Elephantulus edwardii
ATCAGGATGGATGGTGAAGAGATTGAGATTGTTCACAGATTTAGTTTGCTTGGCTCCACAGTCAACGTTCTTGGCACCAGTAGCCAGAAAATTAAAACACGAATTGCAATGGTAAAGTCTGCTGTTAGGGACCTCTCTAAAGCAATGGTGTCTCTCTGGAGACTAAGGTGCGTCTGAAACAGGCCATGATCTTTGCAATCACTTGCTTGCGTCAGAGAGTTGGACAGTGACTAGGAAAGATAGAAGGAGAATTGATGCCTTTGAGCTGTGGTGCTAGAAAAGAGTATTGAGGGTATCATGGACTGCTAAGAAAACAAACCAATTCATCCTTCAGAGGCTTAAACCAGCTGTTCCTTGGAGGCAAGGATTCTGAGGCTTTGTCTGACATACTTCAGACATGTTGTAAGGAGGAATCAGTCCTTGGAAAGGGACATCATTCTTGGGAGGGTGGAGGGACAGCACAGAAGGGGAAGACCCTCTGTAAGGTGGATTGTTTCAGTGACTGGGGAAATCAGAGTGGGTGTGTCGGAGACAGTAAGATTGGCACAGGACAGAGCAGAGTTTAGGGCTGTTGTACATAGGGTCACTATGAGTCTCAAGCAACTCAAAAGCACATAACAACAACAACATTTTAATGTTTATTTAGCCCTCACATAGTGTGACCCAGTATGGCCCCACATCCCTTCTTTACTCCTATATGACACCGTGTGTGTATGTGTGTACATGTGTGTGTGTGTGTGTGTGTATCTGGCAAACACACTCAAATACACCCAAGGAATAGAATAGCTAATTTAGGAAGAAAATATTGAATGTCTTTCACGAATAACATTGTAAATCAAGGGGGGAAAAGTAATGTTCAATTTACACTGCCAGCACAATAGGCTACTTGCATTGAATAACTGAGTTCTGAAATCAAATTGCATGCAGATATCTGTTCTTAATGTTCACAGCACATTCTGTGAATCAGAATTTTATGTGATTTGGACATACTCCATTTGGAAATGTTGTATGAACATGTTTAATTCAAGAACAATAACATTTACTGATTTTCTACCTTTGTGCCATTTTATAAGTTTTTGTCACTTCCAAATTGGTATTTTCCTCTCACTAGCACTGGTTTGGCTGCATTTGTGAACCAGCATGCACTTCAAGGTAACATTTTTATATGAAAATTAAGCAAAGAGATAATCAGAAAACACTCATGACATACAAGATATAGAAGACTGAATATTAGTAATTTACACCCCAAGGAGTGACTGTTAATGAGAAGTTCTCAAAAAATCACTGATAAAGTCATAGCTTTAGAGTAAATATTTCCAATAAACATAGACACCAATGATTAATTTGTATAATATATGCATATAAATACGTGTATATTGTGTTTTATGCAGGAGAATACTATAAAGCAATAAGGAAAAGGCAAAAAACATGTAAGAAATTATTTATAACTAACTCGTAGGTTACTCTACATTGTGTTTCTCAGGATATAGTTGCTGGAGTGGGACATTCCCAACCTCTCTCTCTCAGAGCTGTTGGTGGTTGATTTACTAGGACTCTGCCACCAGAACTTCCCATATATGTATGTAAACCTGTGTATGTAGTGTTATTTATCATTTCTCTCTGAAACAATAAGAAAAAGATGAACAACTCAGTGAACAGGTGGAAGGAATACATGAATTTATATGTTACTAAGGAAGAAACCCAAATGGCCAATAAATTAAAACTAACACCAATTTCACTGCTAAGGTGGAAAACTCAATGGCAGATCTTTTAAACTCCCTGAATTCAACAAGCCTCCTATTGAAGCAAAGCTAAAGATACTTTCACCTCATACTTCCTGTCAATTTTACCTGAGGTTTAGAGAGCAGTTGGACTTTATGTAGTAAAACGAAACAGCCCATTCTATGACAAATACATTTTCCCACCAGATCAATACCTAAGCATGTTCTTTGTTCTATTTAAGTTTACTATTACATTGTAATTTTAGCAATTGTAAGATGTTAGATCTCAAACTCACTGTTTTCAAATTTTCAAAGAGCAATAATTTAGTAAAATCACTAATGTCTATTTATGAGAGCACATTAGTAAATATTTGTTAATTTATATAATTAGACACAATAAAATATTTACTTTCTAATCTCTAAAGTACTGAAGAGCAATGGTGTCTCTCTGGAGACTAAGGTGTGTCTGATACAGGCCATGGTCTTTGTTATCACTTATTATGCATCAGAGAGTTGGACAATGACCAAGGAGGATAGAAGGAGAATTGATGCCTTTGAGCTGTGGCACTGCAGAAGAGTATTGAGGGTACCATGAACTGTTAGGAAAACAAACAGATTCATCCCTGATAGGGTTAAACCAGGCTGCTTCTTGAAGGCAAGGATTCTGAGGCTTTGTCTACCATAATTTGATTATGTTGTAAGGACAGACCGGTCCTTGGAGAAGGACGTCATGCTTGGGAGGGTGGAGGGACAGTGCAGAAGGGGAAGCCCCCCTATGAGGTGGATTGATTCAGTGTTTGGGGTAATCGGGGTGGGTGTATCAGAGACGGTGTGATTGGCACAGGACAGAGCAGAGTTTAGGGCTGTTGTACATAGGGTTGTTATGAGTTCAAAGCGACTTGAAGACACATAACAACAGCAACAACATTTAGTTGGGAACAAAACTGACTTCCTTTGAGTTGAAACAGGCTAATAGGTAACCATCTAGGGGAGTTTCCAATGAGTGTGAATCAAAGCTGCTCGTGAAGTCAAACCTCAAGAGAGGCTTTGCCTTTGGGATAACAATCGTGTGTTATTCTGTCTCTTTGAAGATCTTCTTCTATTTTACTGACCTTCTACTTTTCCAGCAAATTGTCTTTTTCCAAGGACAGGCCCCTCCTGATAACATGCCTACAGAATGTAACTATCTTTGCCTCTAAGGAACACCATTTTAACAAACAGGAGCAGCCCTGGATGTGCTCACCCGGTTGTGCCAAGAAACCTGCAAGACTAGTAGTTAGCTTACCCATTAGAAGAGATTCAACACAGTGTGGAAATTATTGAACGAAGAAATGAGGCTCGGGATAGAATGATAGAATTCTGCACGATGAAAGACTTCTTCATAGCAAATACCTTTTATAAGAAACATAAACACAGGCTATACACATGGATTTCACCTGATGGGATGCGCAGGAATCACGTCAATTACAACTGTGGATAGAATCACTGGAGAGTCACAATATCAGCAGTGAAAACTAGGGCAGATGCTAGTTGTGGAACAGATCATCAACTACTCTTATGCAAGTTCAAATTAAAGCTAAAGAAGGTCAAATCAAATCCACAAGAATCAAAATTCGACCTTTAAAAACCAACTCAGGAACAGGTTTGAGGACTTGAACAGTGATGAATGAAGACCAGATGATCTGTGGGAGGATATTGAGAGTTTCATCCATGAAGAAGGCAAAAAGTCATTACATAGACAGAAAAAGAAGAAAAGACTAAAATGGATGTCGGAAGAGACTCTGAATATTACACTAGTGTGCCAAGAAGCCAAAGCAAAGGAAGAAATCAAGAAGTTAAGGAGCTGAATAGAAGATTTCAAAGCATGGGAAGACGAAGCAAAGTACTATAATGAGAGTTGGAGTTTGAAAATCAAAAGGGCCAAACTTTTTTCTTATGCTGAAAGAACTAAAGAACAAATTCAAACTTCGAGTCACAACACTTAAGGATGCTATGGGTAGAATATTAAATTACCCAGGAAATAAGATGGAAGGAGCATACAGAGTCAATGTACCATAAAAAATTGGCTGATGCAGAAGAATTTCAAGGAACTACATATGATTAAGAGGCAATGGTGATGAAGGAGGAAATTCAGGTTCCTCAGAAAAACTTGAGGGGAAAAAGAAGCCCCAGGAATTAAAGGAATATCAATTGACATATTTCAACAAAAAAGATACTGCCCTGGGCATGCTCACCAGGTTGTGCCAAGAAATCTGGAAGATAGCTACCTGGCCAACTGACAGGAGGAGATCAATATTTGTTTCCATTCAATTAAAAGTTGACTTGGTAGAGTATGGAATTTATCATACAATATTATATCACATAAAAACAAAATCCTGCTGAAGATTATACATAAAATGACTGGAGCATTATATTAGCAGAGAACTACCAGAAATATAAGTTGGATGTAGAAGATATCATGGCACTAGAGACATTATTACCAATGTCAGATGGATCTTGGTGGGAAGCAAAGAGTACCAGAGGGATATCTATCTGTGTTTCATTGACTATGCTAAGAAATTTTCTGTGTGGATCACAACAAATTGTGGTTAACCTTGAGAAGAATGGGAATCCCAGAACATTTGATTGTGCTTATGTGAATCCTATACTTGGACCAGGAAACAGTCCTCAGAAGAGATAAGGGAAACACTCCATGATTCAAAATCAGTAAGGGAGTGCATCAGTAATGGGTCCTGTTTCAATACCTTTTTGATCTATATACAGAACAGATCACTCGGGAGGCTGGGCTTTATGAGGAGGGATATACCATCAGGATTAAAGGTAGATGACACACTTTTCTTGCTGAAACTGAGGAGGACCTGAAGTGCTTGCTGCAGAAGTTCAAGGACTGTAGTCTTTATTATGATTGAAGCTCAACATCAAAAATACAAACATTCTCCTTTCTGGGTTAACTGGCAACATAATGATGGATGGAGTAGAGACTGAGGTTGTTAACAGTTACAGCTTGCTCAGCTACACAATAAACACTTTTGGCACCAGAAGTCAGGAAATAAAAAGATGAATTGCATTAGGTAAATCTGCTGTCAGGTATCCTTCTAGTGTACTGAGAAGAAACAATATACTATGACAGTCTAGAGACTAAGGTGTGCCTGATCCAGTCTATGGTCTTCACAATCACTTGCTATGCATCAGAGAGCTGGATAATGACTATAGATGGTAGGAGAAGATTAGATGCTTTTGAGTTGTGGTGCTAGAGAAGAGTCTTGAATATACCACAGACCACCAATTAAACAAGTAGGCCTGTCTTGGAGAGAGTGAAATCAAGTTTCTCCTGGAGGCTAGGATTTTGAAGCTGTGTCTCAAATACTTTGGGCATGCTGCCAGGAGGAACTGATCCTTGGAAAAGACATCATGATCAGAAGGGTGGAGGACAGTGCAAGAAAGGAAGAAACTGGATGAAATGGATTGATACAGTAACTAGGGCAATGGGAGTAGGTGTATCTGAGTCAGGCTCAGGAGACTGGCTCAGGACAGGGTAGGCATCAGAGATATTTTATACAGAGTCACTATGAGTCACAGGCGACTTGATGACACATAACAACAACAATCACTAATATCAAACACAAAATCCTGCTGAAAATGAACTAACAATTACTGGAACAGTACATTGACAGAGAACTTCCAGAAATACAAACTGGGTTTGAGAAAGGCTCGGACACTAGGGACATCATTTCCAATATCAGATCGACCTTAGGTGAAAACAAAGAGTACCGTAAAAATATATATTTGTGCTTAATCGAGTATGCAGAGGTATTTGACTATGTAGATCACAACAAATTGTGGCTAACATTGAGACGAATGGAAATCCCAGAACATATGATTGTGCTCATGTAAAACTTATATTTAGATCAGTTTACAAGACAGAGCAATAAAACATTGCATGGTTCTAAATCAAGAAAGGAGTGTGCCAAAGATGTGTCCTTTCTCCATATCCTTTCAATCTATTTACCGAATATTTCTTTCAGGAGAGTGGATTTCATGAGGAGAAATGTGGCACTCATCAACAAACTTTATTATGTAAGATGACACAGCATTACTTGCTGCAAAAGATCAAGAGCTACAGTCTTCAATATGGATTGCATCTCATCATCAATAAAACAGATTCTCACTGCCAGGTCAATTGGCAGCATCGTGAGAGATGGAAAAGTGATTGAGACTGCTAACAATTTCATCTTGTCCAGATCCACACTCAACACCCTTAGCACAAGTAATAAGAAAATTAAAAGACAAGTCCATTGGAAATGTCTGCTCTCAGGGACCTTTTCAGAGTGTGGAAGGGCAATGATGCCAGTCTGGAGACTAAGGCATGCCTAATTCAGGCCATAGTCTTCACAATTATCAGACTATCAATTATCAGATTGCATGCATCAGAGAACTGGACGATGACTAAGGAAAACAGACTGAGGCTTAATAAGTTTGGGCTACAGTGCTAGGGAAGAGTATTGAACATAGTCTGAACAAATAGGTCTTTCTGGTGAGGATTAAGCCAGGCTGCTCCTTTGAGGCAAGGATTTTGAAACTGTCACACATACCTTGGGCATGTCTTCAGGAGGAACTAATAAATTCTTGGAGAAGGACACCATGCTTGGAAGGGGTGCTTGGAATGGAAAGAGACAGTGCAGAAAAGGAAAACCCTATATAAAATGGACTGACACAATGAATGAGGTAATGGTAGCAGGTAATTTGGAGACATTAAAATTAGCTCAAGATTCAGAGTGACTGTTCATAGCATAGCTTTGAATTGCAGTTGACTCAATGACAAAAACAACAAGGATCACCCAGGTGGCACTTACACCAAGGCAGATTGTTGGTGGGGTTTTTTGTTGTTGTTGTTTTAATGGCACACTGAATAATTAAACAACAAAAAAAAACCAACGCAACAAGACAAACCTCTGAAGATTGCACTGGAGTGCACAGAAGCCAAAGTACAAGAAGAAATTCAAGATACTAAAGAACTGAACAGAAGATTCCAAAATACAGAATGGGATGAAAAAGTAAAATATTACAATGAAATGTGCAAGGAGCTGGAGTCAGAAAATCAAAAGGGCTGAACTCATTCAGCATTTATTAATCTCAAGGAACTGAAGAACAAATTCAAACCTCAAGTTGCTAGAATCAAGGATGCATGCATATTAAATGATCCCGGAAGTATTAAAAGAAGATGGAAAAAATATAGTGAGTCACTGTACCAAAAGGAATTGGCAGACACAGAAGAATTTCAGGAAACAAGATATGGTGATGAAGGAAGAAGTTCAAGCTGCTTTGAAGGAAATAGCAAAAAATAAGGCCCCAGGAATAGATGGTATACCAATTGATGTATTTCAGCTAAGAGATGCTGCCTTGGATGTTGTGCCAAGAAATTTAGAGAACAACCACCTGGCCAACTGACTGGAAGAGAGCTATATGTATTCCCATTCCAAAGAACGGTGACTCAACAGAGTGTAGAAACTATAGAACAGTGTCATTGATTTCATATGCAAGCAAGGTGCTACTGAAGATTATTCAAAACAACTGGTACAGCACATCAGCAGAGAACTGCCAGAAGTCCAGGCTGGGTTTAGAAGGCGTCATGGTACTAGGGATATTGTGGTGTTGTTGTTATGTGCCGTCGAGTCGCCTGCGACTCATGAGTCACAGGGATATTGTAGCTGATATTAGATGGATCTTAGCTGACAGCAGAGAATAGCAGAAGAATGTCTATGTGTGTTTCATTGATTATGCAAAGGCGTTTGACTGTGTGGATCATAATAAACTGTGGCTGACTCTGAGAAGAATGGGAATCCCAGAACACTTGATCATGCTAATGCGAAACCTATACTTGGACCAAGAGGCAGTTGTGAAAACAGAGCAAGGAAACACTGCATGGTTCAAAATTGGGAAAGATGTACACATTGGAAAATGTGTCCTATCTCCAAACCTTTTCAACCTGTATGCAGAGCAGATTATCCGAGAGGGTGGGCTCTATGAGGAGCAGTGTGGCATCAGGATTGGTGGAAGATCTATTAACAATCTGTGTTATGCAGATGACACAACCCTGCTTGCTGAAACTGAGGAGGACTTGAAATGCTTACTGCGAAGGGTCAAGGACTGCAGTCTTCAGTATGGATTGAGGCTCACTGTCAAGAAGGCAAAGATTCTCACCATTGGACCAATTGACAGCATCAGGATGGATGGTAAAGAGATTGAGATTGTTAACAACTTTAATCTGCTTTACTCCACGGTCAACACTCTTGGCACCAGTAGCCAGGAAAGAAAAAAGTGTATTGCGATGAAAAAGTCTGCTGTTAGGCACTTCTCCTGGGTACTGAAGAGCAATGGCGTCACTCTGGAGATTAAGGTACATCTGATACAAGCTATGGTCTTTACAATCACTTGTTATGCATCAGAGAGTTGGGCAATGACTAGGAAGGATAGAAGGAGAATTGATGCCTTTGAGCTCTGATGCTGGAGAAAAATATTGAATGTACCATGGACTGCCAAGAAAACAAACAGATTCATCCTGGAGAGGGTTAAACCAGACTGCTCCTTGGAGGCAAGGATTCTGGGGCTTTGTCTGACATACTTTGGACATGTTCTAATGAGGGGCCAGTCCTTGGAGAGGGGTATCATGCTGGGAGGTTGGAGGGATGGCGAAAGAGGAGAAGACCCTATATGAGGTGTATTGATTCAGTGACTGGGGTAATTGGGATGGGTGTGTCAGAGGCCATGCAATTGGCACAGGATAGAGCAGGGTTTAGGGCTGCTGTTCATAGGGTTGCTATGAGTGGCAAGTGACTCGACGGCATATAGCAACAACAACATACACTGAGTATTCTTCTTGAACTCCACAACTGAAAAGCATTGCTGCTGCTTCTATCTTTCTTATTTCATATACATAAGAAGCAATTTAAAGTATCATTATTTGGATCAGGTACACAATAGTCTTAAAATTGGCATTCTTGTTCTTTAGCATTTCAAAGAGATCAGTGACCATAAATCTGTCCAATACAGTTGTGTTTTATGGTTTGTTTGTTCTATGTATGGTAGTTAACAGCACTTAACAAAAGCAACAATCAGTAGACACCTATGGAGACTCCCTGTGTGTCAGACTATAACTGCATCCCATATGGTTTTAATGGCTGATATTCCTGAATTACCTTGATAGATAATTCTTTGAGGATTTCTCTGATTATACAAGGATGGAAAAGCTTTGTCTCTCATACTTTGGACTGTTGCTACAAGAGGCTATTCCTTGGAAGGGCATTGTCTTGTGTATTTTAAGAATTAGGTTTTTGGTTTTTAAACTAAAAGTCAGTAGAGAAAACCAACATTGTGCTCTCAAGGGAAAAAACAAGCAAACAAACAAACAAACAATTGGAGGCTGTCCACTCATACATATTGACTTGTAAACATCTGGAGAAAAAACTCCTTTTTTGTCCTATGGGGATACTCTAAACTGAAATTGGCTTTATGGTAATGTATTCTGCTTTAGTTTTGTCATTGCTGCTGTTTTGTTGTGGAGGGTGGGGTTTTTTGTTTGCTTGTTTTTTTGGCTTTTATCAGGGATTTAGTATTCAGTTTTAACTAAAAATCTTCTCCCATACTGCATCAATTCCTCTCTAATTCGATAATTCGAATGTTAGTATAAACTGGTAAGCCATAGAAAGACCATATTTCCCCCCTTTCCTTCAGCCTTCTTTATTGGTTTGCATACAATCACCCATATACATGTGTTTTTCATTATGTTATATTTCATTCATATGTATTATGATTATTTCCCCTCAACCCCTTACAATGATCTTATCAATACCTATGTTGATGAAAGGATGTACACCACCAACATCACAAAAGAGCAATGAATCTTCATGGGGGGAAAAACTGCCCTTCTTTCCCTAGCAGAGTATTTGGTATATTTGAACCACAAAGTTTTTGGTTTATAGTCAGATATAGTAGGCACTATGTCATGTATTATGTCAATTAATACTAATACAGCCTCAGGTAAAATTGAAAATTGTTGTTGTTGTTAGGAGTAAAAGGTCATTAACATTAAATAAAAATAAAAATAAAAATAAATTTGAAAGTATTACAAATGAGTTTTCAATCTGGTTGGAAGGATCAAAGGAAAGAGTCAGTGAAAAGGTGCAGGAATAAATGTTCAAAGAGTTCAACAGTGTCAGGGTATATGTGTGCTCATTCTCCATTTCAGTTTTAATTAAAAAGAACTCCTCAACCCTTTTTTGTTGTTGTAGTTGTTGTTGTTATTGATTGCCTTCAAGTCGAGCACAACTCATAGCAACCCTATGAACTAAAGGCCTGTAACCCCTCTACAACTACCGACATTTATCAAAGTTCATAAAGTTTCTGGAGGCATGTTTTTTTAGGAAGTGCATGTCACTCCTGCTTCACAACATTAAGGAAGCACAATAAAGTTTAAATGAGATACAAATAGTTTAGAAACTGACTTATCTCTGTTTTGATATAATGACAACATAAATATCAAGATTTTATTAGCACTGGGGGGGGGAAGCTTTAAATGCTTTTTTCAAGTCATTCTATGACATTCTAGTTGGTCACATTTAGAGATATATCAAGTAAGAGGAGTTTGCAGAAATCTCATAGTGGGCAAAGGTCTTGAATAATACATTTATAAAGCTAATGCAATGATATGGAAATTATGATGATAAAGACCTCATACATTTCGCCAAAAATCAAGATTCTAGAGACTCGTAGCCATTGAGTTTATTCCAAATCCTGATGATCTTCTCTCACGTTACTGAAGCTGTAAATCTTTAATAATTATATAGACCATCTTTCTCCTGTAGAGCTCTGGTGGATTTGAACCACTGATCTATTGACTAACAGTCTAACAAGTATGATGGACATTAGTTATGTTACATCATTTTTACCTTGAGCTTAATACTATAATATTTCAAATACAATACAATAGCAAAAATATATGAGCACCCATATACAATGACTGGAATCAGGAGTGGCATTCGCTTCCTAAATTAGCATGGCTCCAGAAATCCTATGAACTTTGATAAATGTTAATAGTTGAAGAAGGGCTTCAAGCCTTTTGTTTATAGGGTCGCTATGAGTCATTATCAACTTGAAGGCAATCAACAACAACAAAAACAAAACAAAGTCTAGTAGGTAAAAGTAGACTTTTCAAATTAATATAATTTAATCATCAACACATTATCATTTGAAAAACTTAAGAATCCATTCTCCAGGAACTTTTAAAGGCACATCTATACATTCAGAAGACATAATTGAAAAGAAAATTTAACCATTGGAGCAAAAAACAAGGTGAATACTCTTAATGTGATGAAATGTATCGCTGCTTTTGGCTAAGAACACAATTTTTTGAAACGTACATTTAAAACCTTTTGTACATAGTATAATATAAGTCAAGACACCTAAAAAAGGATAGAAGCAGCATTTGTAACATCAAACTCCAAGCTTGCAGAAGTTTTGACAAATCTACCACCAGAAATAGAAGCAACAGCAATAATTAGTAGGATGATAGTTTTTAAATATTTTCAAAAAAAAACTTGATGGGAAATCACTCTTTCTGTATTCTAATGAGGAAGTGTTGTATCTGTGCAATCACTTATTCACTAGATCTATAAGCTGTGACTTTCACAATGACTCGGTTATTAACTCTATTGAACACAATCTTTTGTATTGAAATTTGATGGAATTCTGCGCCTATGGAGTGACTTTTCAATAATTATTTCTGATGAAGCTTGAACCTCAGAGAAGTTCATTTTTAAAAAGCATTGCTGTCAAAATAGAAATTACTCCTATCTGGTCCCCAGCAAGTTTACGGTGGGTATAACTCACATAGGAAGAGATTGATTATCTTCTTCCCAGTGAAACCAATAGTGGATTCTAACTGTTAGAACTTCTAGTTCCACTAGCAACACAGCTTCCTACAGACTACATCACCAGAGCACTTACTGGTTTTGTCATTTATTCTGTTCTCTATTGTTCATAAATAGACAGTTAATACTGAAAAATGTTAGCATTATTTAAGTTAGTGTGTATGTTAGGCTTCATTCTGTAATGAACCATGAAATATTTTTGCTTATGATTTTCTAGTGCAGCCACTTAAGACATGGTTATCTGGAATTTTCCTGGTTTTCACATTTGGGTGCTTACATCCCAGTATGTTTGATGATCATGGAAGTGATACCTTCTGAAAAATCTGAAGTATCAATGAAGAGTCTTTCCCTACAAGTATTTTCTGAACTCAAGAGTAAATAGAGAGAGAGCTCTGGTGGCCTAGTGGCAAGAAGTTGCTCTGAAATCCCGAAGGCACTTGGTTTAAATCCACCTCTGGTCAGCTGCAGAAGGAGGGGCAATCTCCTCCTGTGCCAGTCAGATCTGATTCAATAGTACACTTAAGAAAAAGGGGGGGGGAAGAGTAAACGGAGAAGGAGAGAATAAGAAACAAAATGGTAATGTTACAATAGCACCAATCAGCGTGAAAAGAGTAACAACAAAATATAACTATACTTGGACAAATTTAAAAATCCATCAGAAATTTGCTTGCATGTGATATTAATAATATTGTTCAATGATTTTCACACTTTATTGGTTCATCTTTTTTTTTTAATAAGAAAAATTATGGATTTCTCCCAGTAATTGGTCAGGTGGTTGTCCTCCAGATTTCTTGGCACAGCCTGGTGAGTGTGTCCAGGGTAGCATCTGTTTGTTGACATATGTCAATTGGTATGCTGTCAATTCCTGGGGCCTTGTTTTTTTTTGACAATTGCTTCAGAATAGCCTGCACTTCCTCCTTCATCACCATTGCCTATTGACCATATATTATTTCTTGTAAGTCTTCTATGTCAGCCAATTAATTTTGGCTGTGGACTCCTATTCTCTTTTGATGCTTCATGGGTCATTCAACATTCTGCCCACAACATCCTTAAGTATTACAACTTGACATTTGAATTTGTTCTTTCAGTTTATGAAATGTTGAGTTTGTCTTTTTTGATTTTCCAACTCCAGCCCTTTGTACATGTCACTACAATACTTTGCTTTGCCTTCCTGTGGTGCTCTTTGAAATCTTCCAGTCAACTGCATACATCTTGATTGTTTCCCCGTTTGCTTTGGCTTCTTAGCAATCTGGTGAAATATTCAGAGTCTCTTTTGACATCCATTTTGGTCTTTTTTTCTTCTTCCATCTTTGGAATGACATTTTGCATTCTTCATGAATAATATTCTTGACATTCTACCACAGCACATCTTGTCTTCTCTCCTTAGTGTTCAAGGCTTCAAACCTGTTCCTAAGATCGTCTTGAAATTCAGTAGGGATAGACTCAAGGTCAAACTATGGTTTTTGGAGATTTGATTTGATTTTCTTTAGGTTCAGTTTGAACTTGAATACAAGTAGTTGATTATCTGATCCATAATCAGTACCTGGCTTAGTTTTCACAGCTGATTATGAGCTTTTCCAATGGTTTCCCCCAGATATGTAATCAATATGATTCCTGTGTCAGGTGAGGTATATGTGTATAGCTGCCATTTAAAAAAAATTCAATGGTTTATTAACAAAACTCTAATACAAATTTGAACAAATTCTTTCCATTTCCCTCACACCTCCCCATTAAATTGTACAACCCCATGATTAACCCCCTCTTCCCTCTGTACATCCTCATCCCTCTGTTTCCAGCTTCTCCCACCCCTCCTGGATTCTACAATAAGGGTCTTATCCAATATGTATCCATGTGGGATTGAGTTAGTTTACTCAGCATAATATTCTCTAGTCCCTCTCAAGTTAGGTAATAATTTACAAAGTTATTGCTCCTGCGTGCTGCATAGTATTCCACTGTGTGAATGTATCATAATTTCTCAATTCATTCATTTGTGGCTCGACATTTGGGCTGTTTCCATGTTCTTGAGATGGTGAATAATGCTGCTATGAACATTGAGGTACAAATCTCAGTTTGTGTCTCAGTTCTCATATTCTCAGGTTATATTCCAAATAGTGAATAACTGGGTCATATGTTCAGCTTTTTGAGGAAGCGTCAAACTACCTTCTAGGATGGTTGCACCATTTTACAATTCCAACAACATTGCATAAGAGTTCCTTTCTCACCACATCCTCTCCAACATCTATTAATTGCTACCCTGTTAAACTTTGCCAATCTTACTGAAATGAGATGGTACCTCATTGTTTTGATTTGCATCTCTCTTGTTGCAAGTAATTTGGAGCATGTCTTCATGAGTCTGTTTGTCATTAGAATATTCCTGTGTGAAAATTCTATCCATGTCTTTTGCACATTCCTAAATGGGTTATCAGTCTTTAACTTGTGGAGACCTAGGATTATTCTGTAAACTTTTGTTATAAGACTCTTGTCTGAGATAGTATTACCAAATGTTTGTTCCCAGCCTGTAGGTTTTCTTTTCACCTTGTTGGAAAAAGTATTTTATGTTCACAGAGATTTAATCTTTAAAAGGTCCCATGCATCAACTTTATCCTCTTTAGATTGTGCATTTCTTATCTTTGCCATTTTCATTTCTTATAAAAGATATTTTCAATGAATAAATCATTTATTTTACAGAATTCTATCATTCTGTCTCCAGTCTCATTTCATCAATAATAATTGATGACTAAAATGTTTTCCAACTACTAAACCTTCTTTTCCGTTCCCAATTTTTGCAGTCAATAAATATTATTAACAAAAGATTTCAAAAAGCAACTTGGGAAGACAAAGCAAAGTAATATAATGAATCGTACAAAGAACTGGAGTCAGAAAATAAAAAAGGCTGAACACGTTCAGCATTCTCAAGCTGAAGAAATTGAAAATCAAATTCAAGCCATGAGTTGCAATTCCTAAGGATGTTTTGTGTAAAATATTAAATGATCCAAGAAACACTAAAAAAAGGATGGAAGTTTTATGTAGAGTCACTTACAATAAGGAATTGGCTGGCACAGAAGAATTTCACAAATCGAAGTTTGAGCAAGGGCCTGTGGTGATACAGAAAGAAGTTTAGTCTTCTGTGAAAGAACTGACAAAAACCAAGGCTCCAGGAATTGATGGCATACCAACTGACATATTTCAACAAACGGACACTGGCCTGGATGTGCTCACTAAGTTGTGCCAAGGAATCTGGAGGACAACCATCTGGTCAATTGACTTGAAGAGGTCAATATTTGTTCCCATTCAAAAGAAAGGTGATATGATAGAGTGTGGAACTTATTGAACAGTATCAAGGCTGGGCTGTATGTGGAGGAATGTGGCATGAGGATTGGAGAAAGATTCATCAACAACCTGTATTATGCAGATGACATGAACCTGCTTGCTGAAAATGAAGCAGACCTGAAGTGTTTGGTGCAGAAGATCAAGGGCTGCAGCCCTCAATATGGATTAAAGCTCTTCATCAAGAAAACAAATATTCTTACCACTGGGCTGATTGGCAGCATCATGATGGATGATGAAGAGATTGAGATTGTTATCAGCTTTAGTTTTCTTGGCTCCACAGTCAACATTCATGGTAGCAGCAGCCAGGAAATGAAGAGATGAATTGCATTGGGAATGTTGGCTGTCAGGGACCTCTCCAGAGTACGGAAGAGCAACGATGTCAGTCTGGAGACTAAGCCTGATCTGGGCCATAGTCTTTTCAACCGCTTACTATGCATCAGAGAGCTGGACAATGACTAGGGATGATAGAAAGAGAATTGATGCCTTTGAGCTCTAGTGCTGGAGATGAGTATTGAATATACCATGGACTGCCAGAAGAATAAACAGGCTCATCCTAGAGAATGTGAAGCCAGCTTGCTCCTTGGAGGCAGGATTCTGAGGCTTCCTCTGACATACTTTAGCATGTTGCAAGGCAGGGATCAATCCTCGGAGACTGGCATCATGCTTGAAAGGACGGAGGGACTGAGAAAGAGAGGGAAACCATCGACGAGATGGATTGATAAAGTGACTTTGATAATGAGGGTAGGTGCATCGGAGAAAGTAAAGTTGGCATAGGAGAGAGCAAGTCTCAGGGCTATTGTAGGTAAGGTCACTATGAGTCACAAGTAACTCGATGGCGCATAACAAAAAGAACAATACTACATAATAAATGAGAGACTTCACACCTCCTCACATACTTATGTACTTCAACTGTTTCCTATGTATCTGAAAGTTGGACAATGAATACGCATAAAAGGAGAAGAATTGATTCCTTTGAATTGTTTTCTTGGAGAAGAGTGTTCAACATACCCTGGATAACCAAGAGAACAAACAAGTCCAATTTAGAACTATTGAAACAGTGTTTGAGACAAGGATGGTGAAAGTTCCTCTCACGTACTTTTGAGATATTGTCAGGAGATTCCAATTCTTGGCAAAAGATATAATCCTGGGAAAGGTGAAGAATCAGAGAAAGATCTAAAAAGCTAGATTGACACAGGAACTATAACAATATACTTGAGCATACTAAAGGCCATGAAGATGGCATAGGTTAGGACAAGGTTCAGATCTGTTGTTCATGTGATTACAATGAGTCATAGTTAACTTGACAGCACCTAAAAAGGCTATGAGCTACTTTATTTTATTTTTGTGCAGTGTCTAAAAAGTAGTTTTCCTTTCAGCAAACTTATCTATTTTATTTTGTTTCTCTCCCATTCATTTTAAACCTTCATATTTATTTTATTTGTGTGTAAACTTATAATCAGCTTCTTGTACTAGTGGTTGTACAGTATCATTGATTTTTAGATTGAGTTTTGTTTTGTGTCAAATTCTGCTCTTTACTTTGCTAATGAGTAACAAGTTGAGCTGTAAATCCAAAGATGACACCTGTCTAACTATCAAATCCAACGTCTACCCTGCAGGAGAAAGATGGGTATTCTCTGCCTGTGAGAATTATAGCCTCAGAAAACTCTCTGGAGTACCCACTAGGAGTTTGTTCTAAAGGACAAAAATTAATTTTAGATATTTCTTTTTATGTCACTGTTGTTGTTACATACCATTGAGTCACTTGCGACTCATAGCGACCCTATGTCACTGAGATGAAATAATTTTACATAAATCAGAGTATACTAGATAGATGTTTACTTATGTTTTATTGACCATGCAGAGATGTTTGACTGTATGAATCACAACAAACTATGACTAATAGTGAGAAGACTAGGAATCTCAAAACACTTAACAGAATTCATGCAAAACTTATACATAGGCCAAAAAGCTATGGCGTGGACAGAAGAAAGCAACATTGCATTTAAAATCAGGACAGGTGTGCTTCAGACCTGATTTTTTTTTTCAGAGCTTCCCGACTAAATCAAGCCTGGAAGCAGGAGCAGCATCCACTTCCAAAATGGCTTGCCTCTGCAAACTCTGTACGAACAGTGCTCAGGTTGTTTGATCATAGGGCCGCTATGAGTCGTTTACGACTCGACGACATTAAACAACAACAACAACAACATTCAATATAAATGCTGAGCAAACCATATAAGAATCCGGACTTTAAGAAAAAGAATGTGTTGTCAAGATGAGAGGAAAACTCATCAACAACCAGATAACATAACCTTGCTTACTAAAGTTAAGAGGATTTAAGACACTAACTGCAGAAGATCAAATACTACAGTCTTTTATATAGATTACATATCAACGCAAGGGAAAAAATAATTTTTACCACTATGCCAATAAGCACCATCATGATATACAGAGAAAAGATTGAAGCTGCCAGTAATTTCATTTCAATTGAATCCATTAACAACACTCACGTGTCGTATGGGAAAATCTATTGTCCAGGACTTCTCTAAAGTACTAAAATGAGATATCCGATTAAATATAAAGGAATACCTGGGCTAAGCTGTAGTCTTTTCAATTGCTTCCTATGTATGTGAAAGTTTAACAATGAAGAAAAAAAAAGGTAACAAAATTATCTTAGAAGAAGAAATGATGTCTTTCAATTGTGAAATTAAGAAGAGTACTCATGGGTATATATCTGTGGCCAAAAGAACAAACAAATCTGTCTTGGAGAAAGTGAAACAAGGGATATTTTTAGAGGCAATGATGGTGAACCATCATCTCACATACTTTCCACATGTTGTCAGGAGGGTCCAGTTCTCAGAAAAAGACATAATGTGGGAAATTGGAGGGTCAGAGAAACTGAAAATGATCTTCAACCAAATCGATTTGCAGGCTCAAGCATGTCAGACATCATGAGAGTGGCATAAAATTGGGAAGGTTCAGATCTGGTGTTCAGATGTTCACTATAATTCATTTTTGACTTGTTGTGGTTGTTATTTACTGGCATGTAGAGAATGACTCAGCAACCCTATGAACTATGGATCTCAATACTGTTCTAACCTGCAACATCCTCATCATCTCGGACATCCTTAAGCCTATTACTGTAATCACTGTGTCAATCCATCTTTTTTCAGGACTTCTTATTTTTCACTGACATTTCACCTATACAAGTATGATGTCCCTTTCCAGGGAATAGCCCCTCCTAATAACATACCTGAAGTATGTAAGCAAAGATATACACCATCCTTGCCTCCAACAAGTACTCAAATTGTACTTTCTCCAAGACATATCTATTTGTCCTTTTTACACACCATATTGTTGTCGTTGCTATGTAAGTAACCTGTGACTCATAGCTGCTCTATGTAGGACAGCTCTGAACTCTACCCTATCCTGACCCTGTCTCACTGACTCTGACACACCTACCCCATTACCCTAGTTACTGTATCAATGTCTCTCATCTGGGGTTTTCCTCTCCTACACTCTCCTTCCACCCTTCTAAGTATGATGCTCTTCTCCAAGGACTGGTCTCTTCTGGCCACATGACCAATGTGTATCAGACAAAGCTTCAAAATCCATGTTTCCAAAATAAAATTGTTTTCACTTGCTCCACGACAGACCTGTTTCTTCTCTTGTCCATCAATGGTATGATCAATACTGTTCTCCAGCACCACAATTCAGAGCCATCAATTCTTCTTCTATTTTTTATACTTAGAGCAGGACAATGAATAAGAATGACAACGGCATTAAGTTGCATTAACAAATCATGGCTAACTTTGAGAAGAATGGGAATCCCAGAACACTTAATTGTGCTCATTTGGAGTCTATACTTGGACTAGGAGGCAGTTATCAAAACCGAACAAAGAAACACTTCCTGGTTCAAATTCAGGAAAGTTGTATCCCAGAGATGCATCCCTTCTCCACATCTTTTCAATATATATGTAGAACAAATCATCTGGGAGGCTGGGCTCTATGAGGAGGAACGTGGAATCAGGATTGAAAGAAGACTCATCAACAACCTGAGATATGCAGATGACACAGCCTTGCTTTCTGAAATTGAGAAAGACCTAAAGAGTTTGCTGTAGAAGGTCAAGGACTACAGTTTTCAATGTGGTTTGAAGGTCAACATCAAGAAAACAAAGATTTTCACTTGACCAAGTGGCAATATTATGATATGTGGAGAAGAGATTGAGATTGTGAATAATTTCAGATTGCTTATTTCAACGATCCAGACTCTTGGCACCAGCAGTCAGAAAATCAAAAGATGTTTTGAATTAAAAAAATCTCCTGCAGGACAACTCTCCAGAGTACTGAATAGCAACGATATCAGTCTGGATACTAAGGCTTGCCTGACACAATCCATAATCTTCACTATCACTTGTTATGCATTAGAGAGTTGGATAATGACTAAGGATAGAAAGATAGATGGATAGATAAATAGATAGATAGATAGATAGATATTTAGAAGAACTAATGCATTTGAGTGTTTGAGTTGTGATACTAGAGAAGATTTTGAACAAACCTTGGACTGCTAAGAGAATAAATAAGTCTGTGTTAGAGGAGGTGAAATCAAGTTGTTCCAAAGATGCAAGGATTTTGAAATTCTGTCTCATATATTTTGGGCAAGTTGCCAGGAGGTACCAGTCCTTGCAGAAGGACATAATGCTTGGAAGGGTAGAGGGACAGCACAAGAGAGGAAGATCCTGGATTAAATGGATTAACAAAGTAATAGAAGTAGATAGGTGTGTCAGAGACAGTGAAATTGGCTCAGGATAGGGTATCTTAATGTCAAGAAAACAAAGATTCTTACCACTGCACTAACTGGCAATATCATGATAGATGAAGAGTGATTGAAACTGTCAGCAAACTTCATCTTACTTCTGCTCACAATTGAAAGCCTTGGTACCAGCACTCAGGAAATAAGGAGACTTATTGCACTGGGTAAATCTGTAGTTAAAGACCTCTCCAAATCATTGAGGAGTAATGATATCAGTTTGAGGAGTAGAGTGTGTCTGATTCCGGCGATAGTCTTTTCGATCATTTTCTATGCATCTGAGAGTTGAATAATGAATAAGGATGACAGAAGAATAATTAATGCCTTTGAATTTTGGTATTGGAGAAGAGCACTGACCATCCCCTGGATGGCCAAAAGAACAAATAGAAATGTCTTGGAGAGGGTGCAGTATGAGTTCTCTTTGGAGGCAAGAATGATGAGGCTTTGCCTCATGAACTTTGGGAATGTTGCTAGAAGGGGCTCTTCCTTGGAGACGGACATGATGTTGGGAAGGATGAAGGCTCAGTGAAGGAGAGGAAGACCCTCAACCAGGTGGATTTACATGGCGATTGCTGCAATGGGCTCTTGTGTATCAGGAATGTGAGAATGGTGCAGGATAGAACAGGGTTCAGATCTTTTGTTCATAGAGTTGCTATGAGTTGTACTTGACTCGATGACACCTAAGAACAACCACCACAGGGCAAGGTTCAGAGATATTGTACATAAGGTCATGATGAGTCACAGGCAAGTTGATGGCAATACAACAAAACAAAAACAACTAGTAACTTTATCACTGGAATATAAGCTTTTTAGTTTGAGGTATTTAACTATCAATACACAAATCTCATTATATAAAATATTGTTTTCCTGAAAGAGAGTAAAGTTAGCATGAAATATGCACATAGTTCTTTATTGAATCTTTCTTTTCTTATTATAGTGTGTTTTTTAAAAAATTTTGTCAATGATGTGAGACTTTTAGATTTTTGTGTTTGAAAATTACATATACACACATCTACCTGTTTATAACCATCTATATCTACATGTATCTACCCCCTACTTGTAGCATGGTCCACAACATTTGTTACTGTTAACTGAAAAGATAAAAATTTGAATCCACTAGCCTCTTTGTAGGAGGGAAATTGAAAATATCTTTCTGCAAAGATTTACAGCCTTGGGAACTTAATGGAAAGTTGCTTTGAATTGGAACGAACTTGCAGGCCAGGGTATACACACAGTTATAATTTAAACATAAATGCACATTATTTTTTTCATTCTTTCATGGAAACCTAATGGAGCATGATGCTTTAATCAAAATCAACTTGACGGCAGTAGAGTTGGTTTGGCATTTTGGTTTTCCTGAAATGTACAAAAGGACATCTAGGTTTTGCATACCATAGAATTGGAATCAGCTCACAGTTGACCCTTCAGTGGGTTCTCTGGGGCAGTTTAATCACATGAGAGGAGATTGCCCATGATTCTCTCACACAGAGCGGATGGCATATTTGCCTTTGGGATGGCAGCACTGCTTCTTACGACTAGGTCACTAAAGTTCCCTTCTGCTGGCTTAGTGGTAAGGAATTTTGCAGCCAACCCAAAGATGAGGGGGGTGGGTTTGGATCCATCAGATTCTCTGTGGGAGAAAGATGGACAATCTTCACCCATGTGATTTATGGTTTCTGAAAACTCACTGGAGGGTTGCCGCTCAATCAGCTCTAACTCAATGAGACACAACAACAGCAATGAATCTACAGAGGGGGAACAACAAAACAGAGTAGACTTTTGAGTATTGGCACTGATCCTACAGAAGTACTTTATGGGGGGAACAATTTAAAAAGGATAATGTTGCTTCTCAAGGGTTCAGTCTATGGTGGTTGTTGGGCTCATAATTATGTGAGTTCTTCTGGCAGTTGTGCTGAATGAGACTGTTGCAGCATGTTTGCCCTAAATCCTGACATCCTGACAGACTCCAAGCACAGGTTGGGTTGTTATAACATAGAGATGATTCATATTGTCACTGCTATGCTTCTCTGTTATTTATTGATTAGCAAATTGATCTTCACCCCATGCAATAACAAGGACTGGCAGTTCTAATTAGGGTGTAACAACTCTAGAGATGATAAATGCAATGGATCAGATTACATTTTTTCTTTCATTATTATAAGTCATCCATCAATATCTGCATTAGAGAGATTATTGAGTTATAAAAGTTAATCTTTAAGATACTAAGCTAATTTAGCCAATATATGTCACCGTATGCTTTAGTAAAAATATAACTAAAGTAAATAATATGGACAGGTTCCAGAATAATAATATTCCAAGGGAAATGGACAAATGCTTTTTTGTTAGATCTTTGAAGTTTCCACAAACCATCATTTCAGGACAGAAGTGCAAGTGACTTACACTCAAATATTGCTCTAGCTGTACATAGACGTAACTACTGGAAAGGAACCATACAGCAAATTCTCTGCCATTGTATTTCTTTTTTGTGAATATGAAAAAGTAATACTTCAACTTCAATTCTTCGTCTGTCATCCTTATTCACTGTTCAGCTCTCAGATGCATAGTAAGTGATTGGAAAGACCTGAATCAAATTCACCTTCAAATCTGCAAAGGTCCCTAATGGCAAATTTTCCCAGTGCAATGTGTCTCCTTACTTGCTGACTGCTGGTACAAAGGATGCTAATTGTGGATTCAAGCAAAATGAAGCTGTTGAGAGATTCAATCTCCTTTCCATCCATGATGATGTTTACAATCGGTCCAGTGGTAACAATCCATTTTTTTTCTTGACACTGAGATATAATCCATACCAAAGGCTGAATTCCTTGATGTTTTGCAACAAGTGCTTCAAGTTCTCTTCACTTTTAGCAAGCAAGGTGTTGGGAAGGGTAGGGGGTCAACGACTAAAAGGAAGGCCCTCGACCAAGTGGATTGACAGGGTGACTGCCACAATGAGATCTTGTGTGTCAGAAAGTGTGAAGATAGTACAGGATAGAACAGTGTTCAAATCTTTTGTTCATAGGACCACTATGAGTTGTACTCAACTCAATGACACCTACTTAACAACAAAAACAATATTTCAGTGCATTATTGAATAATATTGGGTCAGTGTCAAGAAGCCAAAGTAAAGGGAAGAAATCAAGAAATTAAGGAGCTGAACAGTAGATTTCAAAGGGCAGGGTAGGAAGACAACACAAAGTATTATAGTGATATGTGCAAAGAGCTGTTGTTGTTGTTATTAGGCGCCCTTGAGATGTAGACGACTAATAGCGACCCTATGAATGAAAGACCTGAATGAGCACTGTTCATAGTTGCCAGAGGCAAGACATTTTGGAAGTGGATGCCACTCCTGCTTCCAAGCTTGTTTTAATCAGGAAGCTCCACCAAATACTGTCCACCATGGGTCACCATTATCACTAGTGTCACAGTGTTTAGCGTCACAGCAACCACTAATTAACTCTGTACTGCAATGCACAAACCAGTACTATACTACTTAGAAGAATGTTTGGCAAAAAACAAATTTAACGTAAGCCCGAAGGCCTGAGATTAAAATCACCCACCTTGGGCTTGGTAGCATAACTTTCTGTCCACTAGGGCAAGGTAGGATGACTCATAGCAACCCATGAACGAAAGACCTGAGCAATATTCATAGAGTTTCCGGAGGCAAGACATTTCGGAAGTGGATGCCACTTCTGCTCCCAAGTTTGTTTTAATGGGGAAGCTCCACCAAACACTGTCCACCATGGGTAACCATTATCACATTTGGCACATCAGTGTCACAGTGTTTAGCATCACAGCAACCATGAGTTACCTCTGTATAGCAATGTACAGACCAGTGGTATACCACATGTGCAAAGAGCTAGAGTCAGAAAATCAAAAGGACTAAATTTGCTTGACTTTTCTTAAGCTGAAGGAACTGAAGAATAAATTCAAACTTTGAGTTGCCATACTTAAGGATGATTTGGGCAGCATAGTTAATGATATAGGAAGCATTAAAAATATAAAAGAAGTATACAGAGTCACTGTACCAAAGGAATTGGCTGGCACAGAAGAATTTCATGAAACAATGTATGAACAAGATCCTGTGGTGGTGAAGGAAGAAGTTCAAGCTGCTCTGATAGAATTTGCAAAAAACAAAACCCAGGAATTTGTAGCATACTTATTGACATATTTCAACAAACAATGCTTCCTTGAATGTACTCCCTAAGTTGTATCATAAAATCTGGGGACAAACACTTGCCCAACAGACTAGAAGAGGCTATATTTGCTCCCATTCCAGAAAAAAGGTGATCCAATAGAGTGTGGAAATTATCAAATTATGTCATTAATGTCACATACAAGCAAGATTCTGCTGGGTTTGGGAGAAACTAAGAAAAGGGGATAAATCATGTACACTGCATTGAAATAGATGAGGGCGAGAACTATTTAAAAAAGGATATATGATTAGGTAATATTGCATGATAAAAGTCCAGAATAAAAGCTGCATAGTAGAGTGGATGTGGGGGGATTGTATAACAATGAAAGAATTTTTTTTTCTTTTCAAAGAGAAAAACAGACTGGGGGGAGGAGTAGTCAGGGAGGAAAACATGCAATAAATAATGAATGGAAATCCAATTTCTCTCTAATCTTTCATTAAAATCTCAGTTTAAATTTTTTAAGAGAAAGTACTTATTCAAAGAAAAGAATATTTATTTGTCTTGATACTGACAGATTATAAAATAGCACTTATTTTTTAGAAGCAGGAGTGTCTTCCCCTTCCTAAACAACATGCCTCAAGAAACTCTACAAACTTTGAGAAACAACATTAGTTATAAAAAGGCTTCAAGTCTTTTGTTCATAGAGTTGCTTTACTGACTCATGCTCAACTTGATGGAAATCAACAAGCATTGCAACAACATAAAAATATTATATAGATATGAGCTGGATATCTCACAACAGCATCACCATCAACAGCGTGAACAACAAAACATTTTATATCAAATGTATGAACACTTTCATTTTCCTGAAAACAGAAGCTTAATTAATTCTTGGGTTTTTTTTTAAGATGTGAGGAAGTAAATATCCATTTTAAAATTGTATTGTATTTCCCATTTCTTCAATGGTAATTCTGGAATGAATAAACATAAGAATATATAATTTAGTGAGGGGGAAGAAGAGAAAAGGAAACACTGTATGGTTCAAAATCAGGTACTGTGTCCACCAGGGATGTGTCCTAAACCTTTTCAATCTATATGTGGAACAGATCACCCAGGGTGCTGGGCTCTATGAGGAGGACTGTGGCATCAGGATTGGAAGAAGACTCATCAACAACATGTGTTACGCAGATGACACAACCTTGCTTACTAAAACTGAAGAAGACTGAAGCACTTGCTGCAGACTGTCAAGAACTGCAGCCTTCAATAAGGATTGAAACTCAATATCCAAGAAAACAAAGATTCTCACCACTGGTCCAATTGGAAGCATCATGATAGATAGTGAAGAGATTGAAATTGTTAACAGCTTTAGTTTGCTTGGCTCCACAATCAACACTTTTGGTACCAGCAACCAGGAAATCAAAAGATGAATTGCATTGTTCCAGCCTGCTGTCAGGAACATCTCCAGAGTACTGAAGATCAATGATGTCAGTCTAGAGACTAAGGTGTGCCTGATCCAGGCTTTTGCAATTATGTACTATGCATCAGAAAGCTGTACAATGACTAGGGATGATAGAAGGAGAATTGACGCCTTTTAGCTGTTGTCCTGGAGAAGAGTAATAAATATACAATGGACTTCTAAGAGAACCAAGAGGTACATGTTAGAGAGGGTGAAATCAGGCTGTTCCTTAGAGGCAAAGATTCTGAATATCTGTCTGGCAAACTTTGGGCATGTTACAAGGAGGGATCAGTCCTTAGAGAGGGACATTATGCTTGGGAGGGTGGAAGGACTGTGCAAAACAAGAAGACCCTCAATGAAATGGATTGACTCATTGACTAGGTTAAATGGGAGTAAATGTGTCAGAGACAATAAAGTTAGCTCAAAATAGCACAGTGTTCAGAGCTGTTGTACATAAGGTCGCAGTAAGTTGCAAGTGACTTGACTGCACATAACAATATTTATTAAAAATAAATATAGTTAAAAATAGAAGGAATTATATTTCATTTACCACTTGTTTAAATATGAAATATACTCCCAGGAAAGTAGCAAATGTCTTGGGTGAAACACAACCAGAACTCTATTTAGAAGTTTGAGTGGTAAAATTTTATTTCACTTACTTTGGACAGTTATCAGGAGGGACCAGTCCTTGAAAAAGAATAACATTTATGGTAAAGGATGTAAAACCAGATCACAGAAAGAGGAAAACCTTCAAAAAGATATATTGACCAAGTAGGTCCAGCAATGGACTCAAACATGGCAATAATTTTCAGGGTGGCAGAGCACTAGGTAGTGATTAATATTGCTGTGCAGAGGATTATTATGAATAGAATTTGACTCAACAACACTTATAAGGAAAAAAATGTTGTAAGAGAACAAGGATAACATGAAGATGGCTGTAGCTGACCTACACCTTGTCAATAGGGGGAACTACCCCACACAACAATATTCACAACAGAAAACCAGTTCCCATGAGACCAGATATGTTCCCCATGCCCCCTCACCTCTTTCCACTAATTCCAATACCAATCTTACTTCATTACTGGATTCTAAGTTCATTACAAAAGCTCACAGACCACATGCAATCATACTTATCATTATTACATTTATTAAGTAAGTCAACTTAGATGTGCTACATTCTCTACTTCTTCTTTGTTGATGGTGTGATTCTCAAATTCTGCTGCTGAATCTACTTAATATAATGACAATACTTGACAATTGCCTTGTGGATAGACTAATACCACCTATTCACATATTCCCACCTATCTACATGACAAAGTCAAAGTCAATGGCTAGGAAAGCTATTCTAAACAATAATCTCTTAACACCCCAGACCATCCCCTGACTTTTCTAGCCATTAACCTTCATATTTGAGGAGTTAACTTTCCCTTTAAAATCATAATAAGAACTGCATTCATGAAAGCATGCAAGCCAGCTACTTCATGACTCATGTCATAATACTCCCATTTTAGATAGCCAGTTTCTACTTTATCCAATCCTATATAAACTCTGAGGAAGGGGTGTTGTTCCTTTATCTGAGGAATTTTCAGCTTATCTTGGACCCTTAAGAATCTGCATCTATAAATAAATCCAATACAACACAAGCTTTCAGGCCATAGCAATCAATATTATCTCACATTCTGAGCATCTTGTCTTCATCTGGTTGGATTCTGTTCAACTCATCCCCAGCCATCCATAGTTTGTTTCAAATGGGTATTAGCCTCAAACTCAGGAGTTCACAATTTTCCCTGACTTCCAAACCTGCTGTTCCTGTCTCTCAGCCTTATTGTCACTTGGGGTCAAGTCAAAAAAGCATGATTCCCTTCTCCTCAAGGCAGCAACATTTTCTCACTTATTCATTTATTTCTGCATACTAGATGGATAGTGTCAACAGAAGATGTACCAGTTCATCTTGTCTCTTCATTATGGCATGTCTTCTACTTCCACTCCAGTGGATTTATGTTTTAACCACAACAAGTTAGTAAACTTGCCAGCTCCTTTTAATTTCAAGTCCTGGAAAGAGATCTGATGGACACTAACTTTTCCTTGTCTAAATGCATTTGAAGCCAAAAGATATACTCCAATTTTTAAGTTAAAGTCTTTTTTTTTTCATGTGTATTGTTCTTTTAAATGTAAATATCTTCAATCAAAAGTTAAGGTGAGTCTACTAATCCAATCTCCTCAGAGTATTGGGTAGGATTTTAATTGTTCCCTAACCTAAGCCCTAGTACCCATTACCAAAATCTAATACATTCTTTAGGGAAATTTTCCACTTTTTGAATATCCAATATTAATAATTAGCTGAAGACAAGCTCACATTCTCTGTATAGTCTATAATATTTCCTACCATTATAACATCTGGACCAATAAACCTTGGTACATAAAATACAACAATATCTATCAAGTACATACTTTCCACTACCTGAAATAAATCTTAATATAGCATATACAGTATAGTTAAATTTTCAAAAACCCTTAATCATCTATACATTTTAACATTAAATTACAAAAAATTAGCATATACATTTTTATTGTGAAAATTTTTTGTTTTAGGTTTCTGTTGCTGTCGAGAATATGTATAGCAGAGCATATACCAATTAGACAATTTATATATGCAGAGTTCAGTGATACTAATTGCATTCTTCATGTTGTTCAACCATTACATTCTCACTTAGCATTCTTTACATGCATTTCCTTTAGTTAGTACATATAAATCTCATATAATTCTTTTTTTTCCAGAATACAAAGAAAAGTTTATTGTACAAAATTAAGGCCTTCACACATTAAGGCTCTTCAGAGCTTAAGAAAGATTAGGTAATTAACTATTTCCACAAAGTTTACTTTTAATATGTCACTTGCTCTCAACTATAAAATGACCTGTCCAGATTTATCAAAACAAACATAAATAAACTCATGTCCTTTAAGGAAGGCTCACCCAAGTGTTATTTCTTGGCATAAGTGATCTTCACAGCTTGGGATGGTGTGATCTTAAATCCCTGCAAAGCATCCCAAGGTTGCCCATCATTTTCAAATTCAACAAATGCAAAGTGATGCCTGCCAGGTATCAAGCACAATTCCTTAAATCCAAGGAACTGATTAAACAGCATGGATAACATCATCTCATTAGTTTCTTTTGGTAAATTATTAAGGAACAAAATATAGTTTGGAGGGTAATCAGGGACTTGAGGACTTGGTGTTGAATTTCCTTGAGTAGTAGCTGAAAATTGTGTTCCCTCAACAGGATTTTTGTTTGTGCCTGCTGCAGCCTGGTGCAGTTTTTGCTTTTTTTCTTCTCTTTCCTTTTCTCTTTGTAAGTAAAAGTTCCATGCATTTTAGAAATTATATCAGAATCTGTTTTTTCATACTGGATTTGAATTGTTGTTGTTGTTGTTGTTAAGTGCCATCGAGTAACAGGTATAGAAAAAGAAAATACTCATTATGACTCTTTTAATAATAACAAAAAGAAAGAAAATGAAAGGAAGTAAGGTAAGGAGAAAACACAATAATGCTAATTTAGAGAACTATTTCATAAAGCGTGGTAGTCTCATATCAAAGAATGATTAATAAACTTAAATAAATATCCTGTTTCAACCTTTTTCTCTACCCTTAACTGACCTAATTCATTCGTACACACACACACACACACACACACACACCCAAGGTTCTGCTATTTGCCTCAATCCAAAAGAAACTTCTCAGCTTATCTTTACATAGTAGTAGCAGCAAAGGTGTATGCTGAGCAAACTATTCAAGAAGATGGTCTCTGTGAAGAGGAATATGACTTCAGGATTGAGGGAGACTCATCAATAGCTTCTGTTATGCAGATGACACAACCTTGCTTTCTGAAAGTGAGGACAACTTGAAGCACTTGTTGCAAAATATCAAGGAATACAGACTTCAGTATGGAAAGGATCTCAATGTCAAGTAAACCAAGTAAACAAAGATTCATTGGACCACTGAATTTGAGGAAGAATCATGATGGATGGAGAAAAGATTCAAATTGTCAACAATTTCATCTTGCTTGGATACACAATTAACCCTTTCAGTACCAGCAGTAAGGAAATAAGGAGATACATTGCACTGGAAAAATATGCAGTTAGGGACTTCTTCAAATTATTGTGGAGTAATGATGTTCAGTTTGAGGACTAAGATGCATCTAATTCAGGCCATAGTCTTTCTGTTCACTTGCTATGCATCTGAAAGCTGAACAATGAGTAAGGTTGACAGAAGAATTGATGTCTTTGAACTTTGGTGTTGGAGAAGAGGATAGAATATCCCATGGGCTGCCATGGGCTGCCAAAGATGCAAAATGTCTGGAGAAGTACATAGACTGGGAACTGCTAGAAGTTGAAGCAGGATTTAGAAGAGGCCATGGCAACATGGACATCACTGCTGATATCAGCAGGATCCTGCCTTAAAGTAGAGAATACCAGAAGAATGTATGTTTTATTGACTATGCAAAGGCATTTGATTGTGTGGATCATAACAAGTTGTGGCTGACATTGAGAAGAATGGTAATCCCAGAGCACTTAATTGTGCTCTTATAGAACCTATACCTGGACCAGGAGGCTTAGTGTGAACAGAGCAGGAAAATGCTACATGGCTTAAAATTGAGAAGTGAGTACTTCAGGATTCTATTTTCTCTCCATACATATTTAATTTCTATGCTGAGCAAATTATCTGAGAAGCTAGACTCTATGAAGAGGAGTATTGCATCAAGATTGAAGAGAGACTCATCAATAATCTGCATTATGCAGATGATACAATCTTTCTTGCTTAAAGTGAGGAGGAATTGAAGCACTTGTTGCAAGATATCAAGGAATGTAACCATCAGTATGGATTGCATCTCAATATCAAGAAAACAAAGACTCCTACCACCGGACGGATAGGCAACTTCATGATGGATGATGAGGAGACTGAAACTGTCAATAGCCTCATCTTGCTTGGATTCACAATTAACATTCTTGATTACAGCAGCCAGGAAATAAGGAGTAATTTCCCATTTTACTGGAAAAATCTACAGTTAGGGACACTTCCAAATTTTTGAGGAGCAATGATGTCAGTTTGAGGACCAAGGTGCATCAGACTCAGGCTGTAGTCTTTTTGATTACTTGCTATACATCTGAGAGCTGGACAGTGAATATGATGACAGAAAAAGACTTGACACCTTTGAGCTGTAATGTTGGAGAAGAACACTGAACATCCCAATGGACAGCTAAGATAACACATACATCTTGGAAAGGGTGCAGCCAGAGTGCTTTTTGGAGTAAAGATAGATGAAGCCTCACCTCATTTACTTTGGACATGTTGCTAGGAGGGACTATTCCTTGTATAAAGACATGTTGGTGGGAAGGGTGGAGGGTTGGCAAAGGAGAGGAAAACCCTCAACCAGTTGATTGACAAGGAGACTGCTGCAATGTGTCAGAAAGTATGAGGATGGCATAGTACAGGGTATAGAACATGGTTCAGATATTTTCTTCATAGGGTTGCTGTGAGTCATATGCAACTCAATGGCATCTAACAACAACATTAATAGTTAATTGTACTAAGAAATCATCATATTATTCTGCGTTGACCTTAGTACAACACAAAGCTAGGTATATTACATATCATTAATAAGAATGTTGAATTAAGGTAAATAGAAAAATAACACTTTTTTATTCTTTGTTGGTTTTAATATATTAAAATATAAACTTAGTGATATTACCCTATAAAATTTTATCTGGAATAATTTCTAAAACCTGCTAATTCTTAATTTCTTTGGCTTTTGTTGGCTAAGGTACTAGATTTTAGTTGATTTTTATTGCAATATAAAAATGCTGATATGTGCAATTAATTACATATTAGTTACTGCATTGACTAGATATAATTGTTGAAACATTTTATTACCCAACAACTATATAAAGTAGATGATGCAAGACAATAACAAGTAAGGTTGTTCATAGAAATTACGATACATACTCTTATCAATTAAGGAATTGCAGAGTTAATATGTTAATATTTGAATCTAGATATATTTTAAGTGTTTGCAATAGGTTATGTTGATTGAAAATTAAAACCACAATTTTAATAATTATTAAAATATAATTATTTTAAAATTAATTATGAATAAAGCTATTATGTCTTGGGATATATAATTAAAAATTAAAAGTTTCAAAGTTGGTTATATAAAAAGCAATTTAGTATCTTTTAAATAAGGAAGAATATTGTAGCCCAAAGCATAGCTCTGCTATGATGCAGGGTAATGAAAAACTCTAAAGCTATCAGCTTCACTGAGTTCCTTTATTATCTGTACTTTTCTAATTTAGAACATTTTATATCTCATATGTATTTCATACTGCACTATTAAAAATGAAAATATATGTCTAAAACACCCACATATACACACATGGCTAAAATATTTTGTATTTTTAGTGTAAAATTTAGTATTATTTATTAACATTGTAATTGAAAACAAGAAGTAACAAAAATAAAGATATATGGTATAGTGAGAGAAACTGTGAGATAATAACCTCTTTGCACTTTAGGTGGCCTTTGTTGTTGACTCCAGAGCAATTACCATTGCAGGAATTTGAATACTATAGGACTTCAGGTCAGAAATAAAAATCTGTGCTGGGGATTGGTGACTGGTCCAATCGCAAAAACTCACCTGGAAAGCTGTTACTAGCCTCAGGAGGCATCATTTAACATATTATGTAGATTGTTTTTTGCTGTTGTTAGGTGCCATCTAGTCAAGTATGACTCATATGACCCTCAGCGATCCTATTAACAACAGATCTGAACCATGTTCTATCCTGTGCAATCCTCACAGTCTCCGATACTTGAGACCATTGTAGAAGCCACTGTGCCTATCCATCTTGATGAAGGTCTTCCTCTTTTTCATCAACCCTTCACATTTCCAAAAATGATATCCTTTTCCAAACCTCTCCTGGCAACATGTTCAATACTTGTGAGAGGAAGCTTTATCATTTTTGCCTTCAAGGAGCATTTGTCCCAACATATATTTATCTGTTCTTTTGGCTAACTGAAAACTAGCCAGTGAATGCGCTGAATACCAAAGCTTAACTTGGTTGATGAGAACAAATTGTCTCAAAGGTAAAAGAGGCAAGGAGGAATCTTGAGTTCTTTGTGTGTTTATTCGGGCATGGAAGACTTATATTGGGAATCCTCCCAAACCTGTCCTTATGAACATCATTTTTGCTTATTTGTATCCTTTTGCTATAATAAATTTGTAGTTATAAGTGTTATATGCTTTTCATGGATTTTGTGAATTATTTAAAAGTGACAGAGGCCATAAAGTAAGCATGCCATGTGAACTACTAAACTTGTGGCTGGTAACCTGGCTAGTAGAAAATTAGTTCCAATCACTGGTAAACAGATCAAAAGGTCTGAATATTGTGTGGCTTCCTCAAAATTGTAGCTGATGTCTCTCTATTTTTCAGTCTGAAGGAAAATGATCTTGTGATTTATAAACTCTGATGCAACTCCCTGTGACTAGAAAACTGGCTTACCCTCCATATTTTAAGGATTGGATTCTGGTCCTTTCTACTTAGTAACTGATAGAGGAACTGACCTCGTTTAGGAAGTTGAGATCATGGTTTTAAGAGAAAGGTAAACATTAACAAGCCAAGATGATGGGACCGTGCATGTAATTAATCACAGAAGTTACTCAATAAGAAAAAAAAGCCAGCCTCCTAAATGTAAAGATTTATAGCCTTGGAAACCTGATAGAATCAGAACTAATGTAATAATGGTAATGACTTTTGTTAAGAAAGATACAGAGTGTGAAATGATAGAAGAGAGAAAGATATAAAGAGAGGGAGAGATGGTTGTAAAACTGTAAGTTTAATGAGCTAAAAATAATGTCACAAAAGGAACCAAGAAAAAGTTATCTGGGAGAAGTCAGATTTGAAGTAAAAGAATATTTCCGAAGAAAATTATAAACAGTTGTGAACTCTTCTGGGAGTCAAAAATAAAAGAAAAATTCACTTGAGATTTTACTAGCAGAGAAGTTTAGCAAGATCTTGGTAAAATAATGTAGATAGAAGTCAGACTGAAATAATGAGTTCTTGAAGGAGGCAGTCCTGAGAGGTTGGAGGTGGAGCTGGAGGAGAAAAGGTGTATTTCATTTTTGTTTGGAAGATAAAACTGACTAAATTTTTTTGACAGGCTATAATTGGAAGGAAATAGGAAATCCAAATGAATTATAACTATTACATTTTTAAGATTTTTATATCATTGAATAAGGCAGAAAGCAATAGAAAAGGACAAAACAAACAGTAAACACCCTACTGTAGAGAAAATTCTGACTCATAAGCAGCTTACTGGATAAAGTGCAACTACCTTATAGGTTTCCAAAGCTATATACTACTATTACTCTTTTCAGAAGCAGACCAAAATATCCTATGCTGAAAATGGGTTAGCAGTCATTTAACCACTGAACTACTTAGTGATCCTTTGAAAAATGACTACATTTATTTTCTTTTTTGTTTTGTGTGTTTATTTTTAATAATTCTTGCTTATTTCCTCTCCTCATCTCTCATGCTGTCTTACTGGGGAAGACTATTATGAATAAGAATTGACTCCAGTCTAAATTGAGTAATGATATCAAGTGATGTCTTGCCTCTTATTATAATGTGAGATTAGTATTTCAAGTACTAATAGTGTCACCTCTGGTATTAAGTTTCAGCAGATCAAAACCAGACCAAGAAAGACTAACAAGAAAAATTCTTGTTAGTTAATTAGTTGGTTAGTTAGAAATACAGATTTGTATGTTTCTAAAGAAAATAAAGCCATGAAAACATAATAAATACAATTACCATCACTTTTTTATGCATGAGGAAACAGGAAAATATAAATTAAATAGCTTACCATTAATGAAGGTCAGAGTAGAATTCAGATGCTAGTGGGCAGGATAATAACCATACGCATACAAGGAAGACCTGTTGATACCATCATCATTCAAATTTATGTACCTAGAACAACAGCCATAGAGGAGGAAATAGGTTATTTCTATCAACTGTTGCAGTCAGGGTGGAGAGAAGGCAACTTTCAAAAAGGAGTACGTTATTGAATGAGGCACTTACGATACTCCTTCCTAAGAGCACCAGGTGGGGAACATGTTTCCTAAACTAGACCTAGGAAGTGGAATGTGAAATCAATCCATCCTTCTCCCCTCAAGGGTTGCCCACTGGTTAATGAATTAAACAAAAACAAGACTAAATAAAACAAATTTCCCACACACTCCCCCCAAAAAAGAAAAAAAAATAAAAACACTAAGATGTCCCAGATTACTCTCCAGAGTGGAACCAGGGAGCAGCTTCAATAATTCAAATTAGTCTGTTACAGAGTCATTGACAAGCATACCTTGCTTTTAAACAAGAACAGGGGGGGGAAATGTGTTTTTTTTAAAAAAAAAAAAAGAAACAAAAACACAACAAAAACTAGTACTGATCACTTCTCTGACAATATACAATTACTCAAAAATTAACTAGTACTGGGAGGGAGAAGGGGGCGCATACCTATGGGCCTGTCTCACTCGAGTGCATGTAGGTAGGTTCAGGGCATTTGTCATTATTGCAAGAATGAATTTTAATTTTTCATCTTAGTTTGATTCAAAACATTGCTTTTAGTATGATGCTGACACCAGCTGTGCAGAAAGGGCTCTGGAGAGATATTCATAGCAGCACACACCTGCGGCTCTTCTTGGACACATGTCCAAAGAATGTGAGATAGAGCTTCAAACTTTATGCCTCCAAGGAGAAACTGGCTTCACTCTTTCCAAGACAGATTTGTTTGTTCTCTTGGTGGTTGGTGTTATTGTGTACTGTCTAGTAGGAACTGACCCATAGCTAACCTTTCAGTGAGTTTCCAGATGCAGTTAATCACGTTAGAGAAGATTTTCCATCCTTCTCCCACAGAGCAGCTGGTGGATTTGAATCACCTGCCTTTGGGATTGTAACATAACTTCTTGACATTAGGCCACCAGTGCTCCCTCCGTGGTCCATGGTATGTTCAATACTTTTCTCCAGCACCACATCTCACAGGCATCCATACTTCTGTAATCCTTAGTCATTGTCCAGCTCTCTGATGCATAACAAATCCTCATGAAGACCATGACCTGCATTAGGTGCACCTTGGTCTCTAGATGCACAACATTGATATTTACACTTTTTAGAGGTTGCTGACAGCTAACTTTCGGAGTGTAATTCGTCTTTTGATTTCCTGACTGCTACTACCAAGAGTGTTAATTGTGGAGACAAGCAAACTGTAATTGTTAACAACCTCAATCTTTTCTCCATTTATCATGGTGTTGCCAATTAACCCAGAGGTGAGAATCTTTGTTTTCTTGATGTTAAGCTTCAATCCATACTGAAGAATATAGCCTTGACGTTCTTCAGGAAATGCTTCAGGTCTCCCTCAGTTTCAGATTGAGTTATCTTCATAATGCAGGTTGTTGATGAATCTTCCTCCAATCCCAATCCTACATTTTTCCTCCTCATAAAGTTATGCCTCCAGAATGATCTATTGTGCACATAGATTGAAAAATTATGGAGATAAAATACATATCTGACAGACTTTTTTCCTGATTTTGAACCATGCAATGTTTCCTTGCTCTGTTCTGAGGACTGCTTCCTGGCCAAAGTAAAGATTTCGCATAAGCAATAAAGTGTTCTGGGATCCCCATTCTTCTCAAGATTACCCACATTTTGTTGTGATCCACATAGTGAAATGCCTTTGCATAGTCAATGAAACACAGATAGACATACTTTTAATACTCTTTGCATTTAGGCAAGGTTCAACTTACATTGGCAATTGTAAGTAACGAAATAATATTCATATGTATACAAGGAAGATATTTAATATGATTATCTGAAAGTATGCAACAACCACCTAACCCAAAACTTATTTTGTGAAAGAACTTTTAATCAACAACGTAAGTTTCTCCCCAACATAGATGTAGGAAAAAGATGGGCAATCTCCTTTCATGTGATTTACAGCCCCTGAAAACTCTCTAGAGAGTCAACTATATATCCATTTTTGACTCAATGGTACCTAAAAATAACAAAATACACAAATATAAGCAGATTGAAAACACAGAAATTAAATGGGCTTTGGAAAATAGTTGTAGAAAAGCTTGGTATTGTCAGTCAGAACAAGACCAGAGGCCAAAAGTGGATCAATTGCCCAAGTGCAACTATAAGCAGAAATGAAAAACATTGAAACAAATGTTTGATAAGAATCAAAACATAGCCTTGAGAATATCCTCTTTGAGTGTAGATACCATCTCAAGAGTACAACAACGTGTATGTATTCAAATAATAAAACAAGTAAAAAAAAGAAAAGATTTCTCACATTGAACACCAATTACCTAAGACCAGATGAATAGTGAAATCATAGCAAAAGTATCCAATAGGGGGGGAAAAGTCATCAAAAAGATAGTAAAGAAATAAAAGACCAGTAAATGTGGTGAAAAAACTCTGAAACTTGGTCTAGATGTAGAATAAAGAGAATGTAAGAGGTAATGAAGTGGGTGGAATAGGAGCTTTTAAAGGGTGGCTTAAGAAGACAAAGCAAAGTATTATGAAGAGATATGCTAAATCCTAGAGTTAGAAAACAAAAAGGGAAGGAAATCTTTGACATATCTTCAACTAAGAGAACTGAAGGGGAAAAATATAACTTTAGTTGTGAAACTGAAAGATTCTATCAGCAAAATATTAAACATCAAAGGAGCATTAACAGACTATAGGTATAATGCACATGGCCACTGTACAAACATAATGTATGCTCAATTATTTCAGTAGTTAACATATGATAAAGAACCAATAGAATTGAAGTAACAAGTTCAAGCTAAACTGACAAAAAAGAATGCTTCAAGACTTCTTGAAATAAATGTTGAAATGTTTCAATTTAGAGATGCAGTAAGTACTGAAAATATTCACTGAAAATGCCAAAGAATTAAGACAGCTATGTAGCAAAAAAGAATTCAGAAATGATTACAACTGCAAATAGAAAAGAAATGTAGCATACTCAAGTGAGATTCAGAAAAGGACTTAGAATGAAGGAGATGACTATTGATGTCAGATGAGTCTTACCTTGGTGCAAAGAATACCAGAAGGGTATTTACCTGTGTTTTACTGACTCTGCAAATGCATTTGGTTGATAATATGGGTCAGTGTGAAGACAGTAATACCAGAAAATTAAATTTTGCTTGTGAGGGAGCAGAAAATGTTGTTGTTGTTGTTGCCACACACTATGGAGTTAATTTTGACTCATAGTGACCATATGAACAAAAACTGAGCTTTGCCCTATCTTGAGCCAACTTGCCAATCACCACCATACCGGACCCCATTGTTAGGGCCACTGTGTCAATCCACCTCATAGAAGGCCTTCCTCTATTGCTCTGATCCTTTACCTTTACAAGACTGATGTCATTCTCCAAGGACTAGTCCATCTTCACAACATGCTCAAAGTATCTGAGATTAAGGTTCACCATCTTTGCCTCCAGGAAGCACCATGGTTTCAATCTCTCAAGGTAAGATCTGTTTGCTCTCTTGGCAGCACATAGTATGGTCAATACTCTTATACAGCACCAAAATGTAAAGGTATCAATTCTTCTATTATCTTCTTTAGTTATTGTCCATCTTTCAGATGCGTAGTAAGTATTGAGAAGACTATGACTTGGATCAGGTGCACCTCAGCCTTAAAACTGATTTCATTGCTCCTTATCACAGAGATTCTTGACAGAAGACTTTCATAGCAGAGGTCATATTTTGATTTACTAAATTCTGGTGTCAATTATGCTCATTGTGGATCCAAATAAGATTAAATTGTTACCAAACTCAATTATTAAATGATGCTGTCTAGTAACCCAGTGATCCTAGAGTTTTGTTTTCTTCATGTTGAGATTTGATTCATATTAAAGGATATAATACTTTCTTCTCCAGCAAGGGTTTCAAGTTCTCCTCATTTTCAACAAACAAGGTTATGTCATCTTCATTGTTGTTGTTGTTGTTAGGTGCCACGAATCGAACATGACTCATAGTGACCCTATGTACAAAACATTTGAATCCTGTTCTATCCTGTACCATCCTCACATTTCCTGACACACTAGAGACTATTGTAGCATTATTTATGTCAAATATTCTGGTTGTAGGTCTACCTCTCCTTCACTGACCTTCCACTCTTCCCTCATCATATCCTTCTCCAAGGAATAGCACCTCCTAGCACCATGTCCAAAATATGTGAGGTGAAGTTTCATCATTCTTGCCTCCAAAAAGCATTTCAGTAGGCTGCACCCTCTCCAAAACATATATGTTGGCTTTCTGTGGGATTTTCAGTCCTTTTCTCCAACACCACAGCTCAAAGGTGTCAGTTCTTTGTTGTCATTATTCATTGTCCAGGTCTCAGATACATAGCAAGTAATTGGAAAGACTACAGCCTGAATCAGGCTCACTTCAGTCTTCAAACTAATATCACTACCCTTCAATAATTTGGAAAGAGCCCTAACTGCAGATTTTCCTAGTGCAATGAGTCTCCTTATTTCCTAACTGCTGGGAGCAAGGATGTTAGTTGTCATCTGCACTAGGCAGGTTGTTGATGAGTCTTCCTCTGATCCTAATACCACATTCTTCTTCATAAAGTATGGCTTCTCAAATGATCTGGTCAGCATAGATATTGAAAAGGTACAGATAAAGGATACATCACTGACATCTTCTTTTTTGATCTTGAACCTTAAAATGTTCCCTTGTTCTGTTTGGACAACATTCTGTTGTTCTATGTATAGATTTTTCACAATCACAATAAAATGTTTTGGAATTTCAATTATCCTCAATGTTAGTGTGTGTATGTGTGTTTGTGTGTGTGTGTGTTTTCCACACAGTTAAATGGTTTCACATAGTTGATAAAATACACGTAGACATCCTTCTGGTACTCTCTGCATTCAGCTAAAATCCATCTGACATTAGCAATGATGCCTTTAGTGTCATGACATCTACTATATTGGCATGCTAAATGAAATAAATGCACCTGACGCTCAAGTGCAGAGAATCTCTGGGCCATCAAGATCTTGCACTGCTGCACTGATGTAAGCACTCCGACTGCCCACGTGATAATATATGCATGTTTGCTTGTCCATTTGGTTTGTTCTTAACTGCATGATTGATTATCTGTCAGTCTCCTGTACTAGGAAAATATTTTGCTCGTTGCTACTCTAAATAGTTTAGATACTCATATATTTGCTTTTCTATCATCTACTCTTGTGGATATAACACTTTTCTGTCAGATTCTTTACTAGAGTTTCCAGATTAAGATAGACTAGGAAGAAAGATTGACCAACTACTTCTAAAAGAAAATGTCTTCGAAAAAGTTTTGAACAGCAGGAAGGAATACATAAACTAAAATAAATAGAGTTATTCCCTCAAAATGTGTGCATTTATTTATGAGCTAGGCCATAATTTCAAGTGGTTTGGATGAAGTAATATAATGGAGAAGTTGTGCAATGATTCATTTTGATCTAATAAACCCATCAATTGTTAAAGGATTAACAGTAGAATAAAATTGACTTAATATCATTAAAACCCTAGTCCTGTGTAAGGAAAAGTTTCCAGAGATGTAAATTTAACATTTTTTATTTCACAAAAGGGGTGTTGGGGGAGAAGTTAAAAAGAGAAGGAGGAATATCAAGAAAGAGTAGGGTGCAGAGAGCTCTTGTTGGCTCCCTTTTCTGAGAATGTCTTCAACATAAAGAAAGGCTAAGGTATATGGAATCTTCAAAGAAACAAGATCCACGTATGTTAAAAATTCCCAAGGCTTCTCTTATAGAGTTGACATAAAGAGAGGGCCTTCACTTGGAGCTATTATCCTAAATCCTGACTTCTAAACTCCTTAACTATGATAGAATAATCTGTTTGTTAAAGTCATTTGTTATATTAACAGCACTAGATAACTAAGGTATAGACTAAGAAGCAGGCATGAAATAGAACAAGGAAATGGTGTATGGTTTATTATAAAGAAAAACATTTTATCCTTTTACCATACTCTTTCAATCTGTGTTAATAATCTGAGAAAGTGGAACATTTAAAGAATATAGCCTTAGGATTAGAAGAAAAATTCACTGAAAACCTACATTATGCACATGGTACAATCTTGCTTATTGAAATCAAAGTGTACTTGAAAAACTTACTGATATAGGTCAAAGACTATAGTCTTCCTATATAAACTATACCTTAACCTAAAGAAACTTAAAATCCTCAGAGTAGATCAATAAACCCCCTACAATAAATACAGAAGGGTTTAAGTTGTCGAGAATTTTATTTTATTAGGACCTATAATCAATGTCCAGGGAAACATAAATAAACTCTTGAAAATTAACAGACATTGGGAAAATTAAGAATAGCTAATTAATTATGAATCTTATCACCTTTCTTTGAGATGGGAACAAATATAGATCTCTTCCAGTCAGTTGGCAAAGTGGTTGTTCTCCAGATTTCTTGGCACAACTTGGTGAGCATGTCCAGGGCAGCATCTGTTAGCTGAAATATGTCAGTTGATATACCATCTATTCCTGGGGTCTTATTTTTTGCCATTTCCATCAAAGCAGCCTGAACTTCTTTTTTCATCACCATAGGCTCTTGCTCATATGTTGTTTCATGAAATTCTTCTGTGTCTTCCAATTCCTTTCGACACAGTGATTCAGTATATTCTCTCCATCTTCTTTTAATACTTCCTGGATAATTTAATATTCTGCCTAAAGCATCATTGATTATAGTAACTCGAGGTTTGAATTTGTTCTTCAGTTCCTTGAGCTTAAGAAATGCTGATCTTCTGACTCCAACTCCTTGCACATTACATTGTAATATTTTACTTTGTCATCCATTGCTGCCTTTTGAAATCTTCTTTTCAACTCTTTAGTATCTTGAATTCTTCCTTGTGCTTTGGCTTCTCTGTGCTCCAGTGCAATTTTCAGAGTCTCTTCTGACATCCATTTTGGTCTTCTCTTCCTCTTCTGTCTTTGTAATGACTGTTTGCACTCTTTCTGGATGATACCCTTGATATCCTCCCACAACTCTTCTGGTCTTTGCTCATTAGTATTCAAGGCTTCAAACCTGTTCCTGAGATGATTCTGAAATTCAGATGGGAGAGACTCAAAGTCATATTTTGGTTCCCGTGGTATTGGTTTAATTTTTCTGAACTTCAGCTTGAATTTGCATATGAGTAGTTGGTGATCTGTTCCACAATCAGCTCCTGGCCTAGTTTTCACAGCTGATATTGAGCTTCTCCAGCAGTTCTTGCCACAGATGTAATCTATCTCATTCCTATGCATACCATAAGTTGAAATCCAAGTATATAACCTGAGTTTATGTCTCTTAAAAAACATATATATGGTATACCAATTGACATATTTCAGTTAACAGATGCTGCCCTGGACGTGCTCACCATGTTGTGCCAAGAAATCTGGAGAATGACCACTTGGCCAACTGACTGGAAGAGATCGATATTTGTTCCTATCCCAAAGAAAGGCGACCCAACCGAATGTGGAAACTACAGAACAATTTCACATCAATAGAGAACTACCGGAAGTCCAGGTTGGTTTCAGAAGGGGTCGTGGTACTAGAGATACTGTAGCTGATGTTAGATGGATCTTGGCTGAAAGCAGGGAATACCAGAGGAATGTCTATCTGTGTTTCATTGACTATGCAAAGGCATCAGAGAGTTGGACAATGACTAGGGAGGATAGAAGGAGAATTGATGCCTTTGAGCTGTGGTGCTGGAGAAGAGTATTGTGGCTACCATGGACTGCTAGGAAAACAAACAGATTCATTCTGGAAAAGGTTAAACCGGATGGCTCCTTGGAGGCAAGGATTCTGAGGATCCGTCTAACATACTTTGGACATGTTATAAGGAGAGATCGGTCCTTGGAGAAGGACAGCATGTTTGAGAGGGTGGAGGGACAGCGCAGGAGGGGAAGACCCTCTATGAGGTGGATTGATTCAGTGACTGGGGTAATTGTAATGGGTGTGTCAGAGGCAGTGCTACTGGCACAGGACAGAGCAGAGTTTAGGGCTGTTATACATAGGGTCGCTATGAGTCACAAGCAACTTGATGGCACATAACAACAACAACACAACAATTAATTATGTGCTCTGTATATTTTCAAAAGAACTTTTGTGTCCTAGTCCACAGGGAATTGTCTTGATGACATGAAGTTGACACCTGTTCAAATCTTCAGAAAATAGATGGACAATCTTCTCCTATGAGGAATATAAACTCAGAAAATGGGCTAGAAGATCAGCTGCAGGTACTGACTCAACAGTAATGAGTTTAAGGAGATTTTTTGTTTGTTTTGTGTGTATTTTTTACAAATTATGGCTAATATTGAGAATGCTAAGGAGTCTAGAACACTTAATTTGCTCATGCAGAAGGTATACCTAGATCCAGAGGCTGTTGTGAGAACAAAGCAAGGGAACCTTGCATGGTTGAAAATTAGTTTCATGAGAAAACAAAATAGATGCATGAGACCTTCTAAGAGTCGAATCCCTATGCACATAAGAAAACTTCTCCAACAGGGAAAAGAAGGAAAGTCACAGGCTAGGAAAAAAGAATTTGCTAATGACATATCTGATAAGGGACTCATATCTAAAATCTATAGAATATTCCAGCACCTCAACAAGAAAAAGATAAACAATTCAATCACAACATGTACACAGAATATGAATATTTTACCAAAGAAGACATTCAGATAGTAAACAAACGTATGGAAAAATGTTCAAAATCACTAGCCATCAGAGAGATGCAAATCAAAACAACCATGAGATATCATCTCACCCCAGTAAGAAAAGCAAAGTTCAACAGAGCAGAAAACAACAAATGCTGCTGAGATTGTGGAGAGATTAGAACCCTTATTCACTACTGATAAGAGTTAAAATGGTTCAACGACTATGGATGGTGGTTTGGTGCTGTCTCATAAAGTTGGAAATGGAAATATCATTTGTCCCAGAAATTTCACTGCTAGGAATATACCTTAAAGAAACCAGAACTCCCATCTAAACAGATGTATGCACATCCATGTTTATTGTTGCATTATTCACAACAACAAAGAAATGGAAACAACTCAAGTTCCCATAAACAAAAGAAGAGATAGAAAAACGATGTTATATTCACACAATGGAATAATATGCAGCACTGAAAATAATAGACTTGTAAAATATTACACAACATGGGTAACCCTGGAGGACATCATGCTGAGGGAAATGTCTCAGTCTCAACAGGACAAATACTGCATAATATCATTATTATTAAATAAGACTGACATGAGAAATTGGGAGAACAAGAGAAAAAGAGTGAATAGATAATTAACAGTGCATTGGAAAAGATGAAGGAAAGAACTGTTTGAAAGGAATATACAATTAGGTATTAATATGTAAGACAATGGTGCACAGTAAGAGGGGCATTGCAAAGAGAATGGGGGGGATGGGTGAGGAAGAAATTGTGCAATTATGATGAATATTTTTTAAAAATAGAAAGTGAACTGGGGGAAGGGGAAGGAGATAAATGTGCAATAATAAATGAAGGAAAATAAACTTCTCTTTAAACTTCTATTAAAATCACAATCAAAAATTTTTAAAAAGAGAAGAAAATTAGGTAAGATGTGCATAAGGATTGTATCTTTTCTCCATACGTATTTAATCTATATGGTAAGCAAATTATTTGAGAAACTAGACATTATGAAGTAAAATGTGCCATGAAGATTAGTGGAAGACTCATCAATAACTTTTGCAATGCAGATGAAACAAGCTTGCTTCCTGAAAGTGAGAAGAAGTTGAAGTGCTTGTTGAAGAAGGTTAAACACTGAAGCCTTCATTGTGTCTTGCATCTCAAGGTCAAGAAAACAAAAATCCTTGCCACTGGACCAATAGGCAAACCTTTGATAGACACAGCAAAGATTGAGACTGTCAACAACTTCACCTTAGTTGGATCCACAGTTAGTACACCTCCCAGTCAGGAAACCAGGAGATGTATTTGCACTGGGAAAGTCTGTAGTCAGGGATCTCTCCAAATTGTTAAGGAGTATTGAAATCACGTTGAGAATTAAGGTGAACCTGATTCAGATCATAGTATTTTCAGTCATTTTCTATACATCTAGGAGCTGGAGAATGACTAATGAAGACAGAAGAACTGTTGCCTTTGAACTTTAATGCTGAAGAAGAGTGCTGAAGATCCTATGGACTACCTAAAGAATAAACAGAGATGTCTTGGAGGAGGTGCAGCCAGAGGGCTCTTTGGAGGCAAAGATGAAGAAGCTTCCTCTTACATACTTTGAACATGTTGCTAAGAGAGAGACGTTATTCCTTGGATAGAGACATGATGTTTGTTAAGGTGTAGGGGCAGCCAAAGACAGGAAGATCCTCAGCCATATGAATTGGCATGGTAATTGCAGAAATGGGCTTCAGTGTGTCAGAGATTGTGAGGATAGCATGGGATAAGACAGTGTTCAGATTGGTTGTTCATCGAGTTTCTATGAGTTGTACTTGACTTGATGGCGACTAACAGCATCAAAAACAATAATATACTGTGCACTGTGCAAAGAAGAAATAAACAAAGATATATATTTAGGAAGAAGTGTTTGATAGAGCTTCCCAATTAAAACAAGCTTGAAAGCAGCCTCTGGAAATTCTATGAACTTGGAGAAATGATGAAAGTTACACAAGTGTTCAGGTATTTTGTTCATAGGGTCATTATGAGTCATATATGACTCAACAGCACTTAACAACAACAACAACAATGAGAGAGTTCTGGTGGCCTAGTGGACAAAAGCTAATGCTAATCAGCCAAACGTGGGCGATTTTAATCTGTGGGCCTCAGGCCTGGTTTTGTTTTGGGTCAAGCATTCTTTTAAGTGGTATAGTACTTGTCTCTATCCTTTTGCTGTATAGAAGTAACTCATGGTTGCTATGATGCTAAACATTGTGACTCTGATGTGTCAAATGCCATAATGGTTACCCATGGTGGACAATGTTTAGTGGAGCTTCCTGATTAAAACAAGGTTGGACGCAGGAGTGGGATCCACTTCTGAAATAGGTTGCCTCCAGAAACTCTATGAATATGGAGAAATGACAAAAGTTATACAAGTGTACAGGTCTTTTGTTCCTAGGGTGACTATGAGTCATCTACGACTCGACTGCACTTAACAACAATAACAAAATAATAACCGAAATGTTCTTTAGAGAAGAAATGTTAGGATGTTCCAGGCCTTATAAAATTAACATCATATTTGGAAAAGTAGAAGGTCAATGAAAGGAAGACTGTCGGTGAGATAGACGGACAATAGACTTGAGGATGGCCAAGTTCATGAGGATGACTCAGGTTAGGGCAAAGTTTTCATCTGTCATTCATAGAGTCTCTGTGAGCTGTTGTCAGCTCAATACCATCTAACTACAACACAAATCTTCATCCTGGACTAATGTAAATTCAACAGGGAATTACAAATTCATATTCAGAAAGCATATAACTGACTATATATCTCTCATTTTCAAGATATGAATTACTAATTCCTTTCTTTTTCCCTAGTTGGTTCCAGTAACCCCTACTATCTTGCTATTAATTTATACAATCTAGACCCATGTAGTGTGTGGCTGTGGTCCAAGAATCATTGACCATTAATTTGTTAACCAATATAGGGTCGACTTTGAACAGAAATAATCTCTCTACTGAAATTTTACATTCTATAATCTGGGGCTGCTAAAACAGAAGCAAAGAGGAGAAAAAAGTGGAATTAATTCACATTTATTATTGCAGACAATATATTGTTGCAAAGATCTTCCATTGATCATGATATTGTCCTACAATAAATTTCACATCTGGGACTCACTGATACACTCAGAAGTCAAACACAGACTTGCAAGTAATGTATTTAAATTTTACCTGTGCTAAAGACATTTTATGAATTGAGATTTATATGATATTCAAAACAGTAAATTTATTAATGCATTAGATCTACATTCTTATATTTTACATAAAATTCCACAAGTTTATTTTCTTTAATATAAGGTTTTAAATAATAAACTACTTGGCTTACTTAGTATTCTATAAACATTTGCATAAATGTTATAAAAGAAAATTGTATTTAACCTTTATAAGATATTTTTATCTTTTTAAATTATTACTAATTTTAATGAAAGTTTAGAGACTGAGGATTTCCTTTCATTCATTGTTGTACTTTTCTCCCTGCCCATGCTTCCCACCTCCCAGTTAGCTTTTCTTTTTGAAAAGTATAAGAAAAATTCTTTCATCATTATACAATCCCTACCTCTAAGTTCACCTCACTATACAGCCTTCATTCTGGACTTCATTCTGACATCGGTTTTGGGGGAAGACTGAGAAAGATGAGATAAATAATGTACACTGCATTGAAACAGATGAGGGATAAAACTGTTTAAAAGGTAGATTTGATTAGGTATTGTTGTCATGACAGGAGTCCAGAATGAAGGCCTTTATAAGATTTTTTGAACGTTAAATCTGTTTATAATTCCTGAGATATTCTAACATTTAATCACTATATTTTACTTCTTATTTTTAAGTGGATATTTTTAAACCTCAGTTGAATTATAAAAATTAAATTTGAGTTAGTTAAAAGGAAAGAAAAAATTCATCATGTCAAATTTACAAGTTATAAATTACCAAATATAAAAAAAGAAATAAGAGAAAATTTTTACAGTCAGCAAATGCAAGTCCATCCAAGTGTTTATGAAGTGATTTGCTTTTGAAATCATTTTTTAAAATTACTGAGCTAAATGAAATCAGCAAAAGAAATTAAAAAACAAAGTAATAATTACTGTCTTAGTATTTTTGTCCACAAAATGGAACATCCAAACTAAACTCTTCAAACATGAATTTATAAAATGATATATTTGTTGTTTTTATGTGCTGTCTTGGCCAATCCTTCTTCCTAGTCTGTCTTAATCTGAATGTTCAGATTTAGAGGAGTATCTGACAGACAATCAATTTGTGGAGCAGTGAAAGATAAATCCCTTATTGTGGAGTTAAGCATTAGTTACAGTGTT
>NW_006399930.1:4967444-4967942 GCF_000299155.1 Elephantulus edwardii
GCCTCTTGGTCCAAGTATAGGTTTCACATTAGCATGATTAAATGTTGTGGGATTCCCATTCTTCTCAGAGTCAGCCACAGTTTGTTATGATCCACGCAGTCAAATGGCTTTGCATAATCACTTTACAAAAGTAATTATGACTGAAACGATAATATATAGGCATTTTGGGGGGGGAGATTTTTCTAGTGTTAATTTAATAGTTACAGGGAAAAAAAAGAAAGAATTTAAATTAAGCTCCTGTATGATTATCTCTAAATAGTTACTTATTTAAAAAGTCATCAATAGTTATTGAGTACCGTTTAGTTGGATCTGACCCAGACCTGACCCTCCGGTGGGTTTTCAGAGGCAGTTAATTGCACAGGAAGAGATTGCCCATCCTTATCCCACTTTTCAGCTGGTTTATTTGAAGTGCATGCCTTCAGGATTGCAATGTAATCTCTTGCCATTAGGAGATAGATATAGATGGTAGAGATGCAGATATAGATGATAGAGATAGAG
>NW_006399930.1:4973686-4974796 GCF_000299155.1 Elephantulus edwardii
GTATCAATCTACCTAGTTGAGGTTCTTCTTTTCCTTTGCCAACTCTCCATCCTTCCCAACATCATGTCCCTCTACAGGGAATACAATATGTTCAAAGTATGTGAGGTTAAGGCTCATCATTCTTGCCTCCAAAGAGCACTCAGGCTGCATCCTTTCCATGATATATCTGTTCGTTCTTCTGGCTGTCCATGGGGTGTTCAATGCTCTTCACCAAGACTACAGCCTAAAGGCATCAATTCTTTTTATGTCATTCTTATTCATTGTCCAGGTCTTGGATGCACAGCTAAGTAATATTATTAAAAGATGCTATGGACAATAATATATTGAGTGACCCAGAAAGCAGCAAAGAAGATGGAGGGAATACACAGAGTCACTGTACCAGAAAGAGTTGATTGACACTGACAAATTTCAGGAAGTACTGTGTGAACAGGAGCCTATGATAATGAAAGAGGAAGTGGAAGCTGTAGTGAAGGCTTTAGCAAAAAAAATAAGGCCCCAGGAATTGATGGGATACAAATTGACTTGTTTCAGTGAACAGATGCAGCCTTGAATGTATTCATCTGTATATGGCAGAAAATTTTGAGGATGGCTATCTAGCTAACAGTTTGGAAGAGGTTCATATTTGTTCCCATTCCCAAGAAGGGTGATGCAACTCAATGTGAAAATTATTGAACAACATCCCTGATATTGCAAGCAAAATTCTGCTGATCATTCAAAACCAGCTGGGACAGTACATACATAGGGAATTGCCAGAAGTTCAAACAGGATTTAGAAGAGGCACCAAAGACTATCATTGTTGATGTCAAGTGGATCCTGGCTGAAAGTAAGAAATACCATAAGAATGTCTATTTTGTGATTTATAACTATGCAAAGGCGTTTGACTGTGTGGATCATGACAAGTTGTGGCTGACATTGGGAAGAATGGGAATCCCAGAGTACTTGATTGTGCTCATAAGGAATCTATACCTGGATCAGGAGACTGTTGTAAGAAAAGAGCAGGGGAGCACTGCATGGTTTGGAATTGGGAAGGGAGTGCATCAGGGAGGTATTCTATCTCCATTCCTGATCAATCCATATGCTGAACAAATTATCCAAGAAGCTGAACTTTAT
>NW_006399930.1:4974896-4988706 GCF_000299155.1 Elephantulus edwardii
GAGAGAGAGAGAGAGAGAGAGAGAGAGAGAGAGAGAGAGAGAAAGAGAGAGAGAGAGAAATACGAAGAGATATATAAATACCGGCTTATATTTCTGGAGTAAAAATACTAATAGGGCATCTATATAATATTAGGAACTTCAACTCCTTTTCCTTGTCTTTGATCACGAGGAATATTTTTTGTATTCTGAAATTAAAATACCATAAAATTAAAATAAATATTTAATATTTTTCCAACTACTTCTATTTCTTAATGCATGACTCCTTAATATAGATTTCCAAAAGAAAATACCCTGATAAATCAATATCTTTTTAAAAAGTTAACTTATTTTCTGTTGAGTTGGAACCACCTCATAGCTGACCATTCACTGAGTTGTCAGAAGCTGTAAATCTCTTGGGAGGATGTGTTCATCTTTCTCTTTAGAAGAAATTGGTGGATTTGAACTTACAGAGGAGTGCTACATTTAGGTTAATAAAATGACTCCTTACTCAGTAGACAACCAGAGCTAAGTAACAACAATTAGCATGGCCACTAGGAATATTTCCTGTTGGAACAAAAGACATAAAAATAAATGGGATAGACTAGATTTTAGATAAAATGCCAATTGAAGCCTTAACAGTTACTCTTGTTTTAGATATATGGTAGATATTAGTTTTTGCTTTAAAATTCCATGTTTTTAACTTCTACTAAAATGTGTAGGAAGCACAATGTGCTATTGCTCCAAAATACTTTTGGTTTTCTCAAATAAGCATGTTATTATTGTTGTTGTTTATCGTGGAATTGTAACCAACCCATAGCTGATCCTCCAGTGGGTTTTCAGAGGCAGTTAAATGCTAGGGAAGAAATTACCCATCTTTCTCCCGTGAAGCAGCTGGTGGCCTCGAACCGCATGCCTTTAAATTTGCAGCACAGCTTCTTGCTGCTGCTTGATAATATACTTCTTCCAGTCAGACATGATGATGGAGAGATAAAAGCTGTTCCTTCACATAATGAGAGATAATGGCTAGAAAAGGCAGAGGGTAGTATGTGATGTCAGTGGATCACTTTGAAAGATAGCTTTTCTTTTTTTTCCCAATATAATAATTCTTTTATTATCATTTACATCTTTTAATACTAGCAGAGCATTCTTTGTTTGCCAAGCATAAATTGCAACTGAGTAGAAAGGTTAAAGTCTACTCAGATTTTCAGAACAGTAGTGTAACTAAAGATTACTTATTTATTTAGGATAAGAAGTTTATAGGAAAGTAGTCAAGTAATGATTTTTTTAATTTTTTTTATTTTTATTGTATTATTTTTACGTATACCATCAAATCAGATCTGACTGGTACAGGAGGAGATTGCCCCCTCCTTCTCCAGCAGAGCATCTGGTGGATTTGAAAAAGTTAGCTTTTCTATTCACTGTGTTAGCCCCTGCTTGGGACATAGTCTCTAGCAATCTTGAATATGGACACATGGTCTTACAAATCATCAACAGCTCTGAGATCAATATAAGACAGTATTTTCCACACTGTGAGTATGTATAGCAACATGACTTGTTGATTTAGTTAAAGCCTGCTGGAGGCTGAGCAGTTGTCTGTTCTGAGAAATCTATTATGAACTAAAGCATCCAGCTGCATCCATTAGTCACCAATTTCTGCAAAAATTGCTCTGCATATCTATTGTCACATGAGTGAGATATCATTTGTGATTCTATTATTTGAAGTATAATTTAATTGTGTAGTTATAATAATAATGCTTGTTAATTCAAATAATTTGTTCACATGGTAGTAAATATTCTCAAGTTGTGTGTATTAGTTATTTAAACTGCTATAACAGAAATACCGAAAGTGGATGATTTTAACAAATATTTTTTTCATCGTTTAACTCACTCGTTCACAGCCATAAGGTCAATTCTGACTCTTAATGACCTTCCATTTAGTTTGTGAGGCTGTGAATCTTAATAATGGAACTCTAGTGGTCTATTAGTAAGGAATTATGTTGTGAATCCTAGCTGCTCTGTGGGAGAAAGATTGATATTCTCCTCCTGTGTGATTTACAGCCTCTAAAAACCCACTGGAGGGTCAGTTATGAGTTAGTTATGACTCCGGGCACATAATATAAAAAAATCTTAATGACAGGGAGATATCCCTGATTGCAGATGGTGGATTCAAACAAGTGGAGACTTCTTTAGTAGAACAGCACTCTGTGGACTGTGCCCTAAGAACTCCTTTCTCAGTTTAGGAAGCACTTCTTTTAGGAAAAGCCTTTGTCCCCTCAGCTCTTTGGTTCCTAGATCCTTAGAGATCATGATGTGAATTGTTATGCAGCATCTCTACCCTTGCTAGCTTATATTAAAATTTGTAAGAAATTTATTCAAGACATTCTTTATATCAATCAAAACTTGTTAGCGTTGTTGTACTACACACTGTAGAGTCAGAATCGACCCATAGCTGACCCTCTGATGAGTTTTCAGAGGCAGTAATCATATAGTAGAAGATTGTTCATCCTTCTCCCATGAAGCCTATAACTGTGTACCTCTGGAACTGCAGCGTAGCTTCCTATGCCTAGGCCATCAGCTAACTAATTCTCCAGATATTATAAACACAGTCAGGGAGTTAAGAATTTGCAGTTCATATTTTGGAAAACAAAATGCAATATATGACAATGTAATATTGTGATATTACCAGAAACAATCATCTTTTATGGTCTAAACATTTGCTTATTCCATGTTATGATGTATAGGGAAAATAAAAGAGAAACAGAGAGAGAATAAAATTAAAAGTAATATTATGTGTTGAAAATCAAAGGTATAATCCTTTGAATAAAAAAGAAATCAAATTACAAAGTCAGAGCTAAGATAAAGAAGACTGATTATTACATAAAACAAAACAAAGCACACGCATATACACACAACATATCTGCTTCCAGATTTTAAACCACAGAGTAACTGTTTTATTTTGTTTTGTTTAAAAGACTATTTTCTTGTCTTGTACAGATTCCATAGAAAGATAATTAAGAATTCTAGATTCCTATTCTTCACAATACTACTTATAATTTATTATAATCCCCGAAGTTGGATGTCTTGACATAGTAAAATACAAGTAGTATTCCTCCTATTTTCTGCTTTCAGCCAAGACATATATCATATATCCTCAGCAGTGATATCCTCCATTCCAAGTCCTCCTCTAATACAAACTTGGATTTCTGGCAAGTTCTTTTAATTACACTGCTTAAAACATTTAAAAATTGTCTTTAGCAGGGTATATTTGCCCATTGTGTAGATGATATCATTCCTATCTTCTGTCATATTGTCTTCCTTTGTATTGAGAAAAAGCCAGTTATCTGTCTTACAAATTTTTTGGCATAGGCAAATGAACACATTACACACTGCTTTCATTTGTTGCAACATCTCAGTTAATATTCCGTTAATTCCTGTAGTCTTAAAAGCGTTGCTTATTTCCTTTGTGACTGAGATATTTCATTCAGCATAATGTCCTCCAGGGTCACCCATTTTGAATAATATTGCATTTGTTCCTTGTTTTTCAATGCAGCATGGTATTCCATTATGTGAATATAACAGACAGAGCTTCTCAATCCATTTGTTTGTTGATGGGCACTTGGGTTGTTTCCAACTCTGCTATTGTGAACAGAGCCACAATAAACATAGGTGTGCATATATCTAATTAGGTGGTGGTATGATTTCTTTAGGGTATATTCCTAGTAGTGGAATTGCTGGTTTAAATGTTATTTATTTTTGCAATTTTTTGAGAAAGCACCATATTGCCTTCCATAGTGGTTGCACCATTTTACACTCCCTCCCACAGTGAATAGAGGTTCCAGTTTCTCCACAACGTTGCCAGATTTGTTGCTTGTTGTCCCATTAGATTTTGGTATTCTGGGATGAGATGATATCTCATAGTTGTTTTGCATTTACGTTTATTATAAAAGGTATTTGTCATGAATAAATCGTTGATTGTGCAGAATTATATCTATCTTCAGCCTCATTTCTGTCACTAAGTCCATATTTTCTGCCAACTGATCCTTCTTCCTGGTTCCCAACGTTTGCATTCCAGTTACCCATTATTATTAATGTATCTCAGTCACATGTTCAATCTATTTCTGACTGAAAGAGTTGTTAGAAATTATCTAAGGGCTCCATACAATCCTTTATTTATATTGTGGGGTTTTTTCCCCCTTCTTTACAATCAATCCTGCCAACAACTACATTGGTGAAAGTGTGTAAGCCAGCTACTAAGATCCTCCTTTTAGATAGCCAATTGCTGATTTGCAGATCCCTAGCAAATCAGTACTCTTCGAAAGCAGGCACATCCTTTTTATGAAGGATCCTCTGTTCAACTTGGAAACTTTGAGCATCTACTTCTATAAGTAAAGTCCAGTCCAAAACAAGCTATCAAATTTACCCTACTTACAAAGCCAAATAGCTTTTTCCGATTATAAAAAAATAGTCTCTTCCTTTCCCCCCTTCTCCTTTTCAGTATCCCTTCTTTCAAATGTAAGTCTATTCAGTCAAAAGTCCAATGTCGATCCACAAATCTATTCAAATACAAATTTCCTCAGAATGCTGAGTGGAACTCAATCTTTTCCCTTAATCACCCCCAGCTTCCACTACCAAACTCTACTTTTCACAAGTGTATCTCTAAGCACATCTTCCCTTTCAGTACTCCAAATTTAGAATTAGTCAAAAATGAACTTCTAAATCTATAATATCCATTGTTCATTTATATAATATCTTTTTTATTCCCTCCACCTTTTAAAAATTTGATGTGAATATAACACCCTTACGCATTATACTTTGTCCATATACATTGTGCCCCACACAGAAGAATAATTGCTATCTTTTTAGCTGTGGTATTGAAGAAGAGTGCTGAACATGCCATGGACTGTCAAAAGAACAAACAATTATGTCTTGGAGATAAAGCAGCCAGAGTGCTCTTTAGAGGCAAAGATGATGAGGCTTTATATCACATACTTCTCGCATGTTGCTAAGAAGAGTTATTTCGTGGGAAGGGATGTAATGCTTTGAAAGCTGGAGAGTCAATGAAGGAGAAGAAAATCTTTGACCAGGTAGGTTGACATAGTGACGGCCACAATGGGCTCTAATGTTTCAAAGCTGATAGTGTTGTTCTTCAGTATTTTGAAGAGGCCCTTGACAATGGACTTCCCCAAAGCAATATACCTACTTATCCTATTTACCAGAATCAAGGTTTTATTGTAGTTCCCAAGATTACATGATTGACAGTTTCAATTCTTTTTCTATCATAATGTTGCCCATTGGTCCAATGGTAAGGATCTTTGTTTTCAGGATATTCATATTAATGAAGCTCATATTGAAGTCTGTATTCTTTGATTCCCTGAAATAAACTCTTTGCTTTCAGAAAGCAAGGTAATGTCATCTGCATAATACAGGTAGTTGATAAGTCTTCCTCCAATCCTAATGCCACATTCTTCTTCATAGAATTCAGCGTCATGAATCATTTATTCAGACTACAGTTTGGATAGAAATGAAGAAAGGATGCATTCTTGAAACATATTCTTCCTGATTTTAAACTACACAATGTTACTTTGTTCCATTCATACAATTTCATAGTCTGTGTAGAGATTTTCTGTAATTATACGTAAGTCTTCTGGGTTTCCCATTTTCCTCAATGTTAGTCAAAGTTTGTTATGTTCCAGACAGTCAAATGCCTTTGCATAGTCAATAAAACCCAGATAGGAATTCTTCTGATGTTCTCTGCTTTCTGCCAAATTCTATTGGATATCAGCAATAATACCCCTGGTGCAATGGCCTCTTCTAAACATAGCTTGAACTTCTACTAGTTCTTTGCCAATGTACTATTCCAATGTATGGCCTTCGGTAAGTCCTTAGTGATTCACAAAACCTTTTCTTTTTATCTTCTATGGCATTTCATTTTTTTGTGCTCTAGTTAGTTGTTATTATTTTATTTTGCCTGTTATAAATTATGTCATAGATAGATGAAAGAGGGAGATAGAGGGAAGAGAGAGAGAGACGGTGGGAGAGAAAGAGACAGAGAGATACAAACAGAAAGAGACAGAAAGAAATTAATTTCAACTAAATTACTCACATGTTTGTTTTGTTAGGTGCCATGGGGTACAGTCTTAGACATAGTGATGCTATCTACATATGACAGATTTAAACATTACCTGATTGTAGAATACTCACAATCTCCAGAGTGCAGAAGTCCATTGTTGAGTCACTGTGTCAATCCATTTCTTTTAGGATCTTCCTCTCCTTCACTAATCAAACATGTTGTCATCTGCTAAGGACTTTTGTTTACATAGGTTGGCAAGTCTGAGATCTGTGGGTCAGAGCTCAGGAGAAGAGTCAGACACCCCAAATAAATCCAAGCCATCTCTCAGAAGTGTTACTGCCTATGTGTTTCAAGATACTTAGCTAAAAAGGTCTGGAAAAGTTTTGTGAACTTGACGCTTCAAAAGTTAATGAGTCTAAGATCAAGCCTTCATGGTTGAAACCTGCAGATTCAAGTTCAAAAGCTTTGGGTCCTCTGTTGGATTGTATAAAAACATTTTATTTCTTACCAGAAATTTCATGCATATTTATTCAATGCTGGCCACATCCCTGAGAAGTGTTTTTCCCTTTGTCAAATCAGATTGATGATATCTTTATAGGACTTCCTCTGATCAAGCCTCATTAACATCAGAAAGGTTAAATTTTGCAATACATATACTTACATCCTACTGAGAATCATGGTTACACTGATACACAATAGTATTTGTAGGAAGCTGTGCTGCAATCCCAAAAGCATGCATTTCAAACCCATAAACTGCTCCTCAGGAGAAAGATGGGCAATATCCTCCTGTGAAATGTACTGACTCTGAAAACCCACTGGAGGGTCAGCTATAGGCCAATTCTGACTCAACAGCAGATGACAACAACAACATCAAATACAGTTAAAGAATTGAAAATAAATGTAATTTACATATTAAGTGAAATGTATAAAGGAAAATTTACATCAAATTTGAACATTAAAAAAAATGTTATATTTTAAAATAATGAATAAAATGTAATCTTGTTCTTCACTTCTTATAAATTCAAAATAAGATATTCAATAGTACTATTGTACTTGCAAGGCAGTAGGAACTAATTCACTTTTTTCCTTTACTGTGTTTGTCACAAACTCTTTGCAGATCCACATGACTTCTTTTTTCATTTTGAAATAACATTTTGAAACATGCATTCTCACTTTTCACCCTTCAGTGCTGTCTTCACAGTTTAGTGGACCAATGCTGATATCCTATGGAAACAAGAGCTATCATGATACAGAGAGCATGGTATAAATACAAAGGCCTATTCAATGAGAAGATATGGTTTGGTTTGCTTTGTGCAGAACCAGATATTTGATGTGTCATATGGTGTGATGCTGCTGATGTTTTCTTGTGAAGGAGAAATGAATACTATTAAACATCATAAGTCCAAAAAGGAAAAGGATAATGTAATTGTTAGTATATTAAAAAAATCTTAATATCAACTTCATGTAGTGTCCTACAATTTACCCATCCCCTACAGTGCTCAATTTTCCTTTGTGTCCTGTCTATTTGTCCTCTCTGAGACTTTGCTTTGGACAAATGATGTTCTTGTTCACTGATACCCTAAACATATACCTACCTTGCTTGTTAGAGAGTAAATCCCTATTGTTTGCCAATACCATAATTCAAATGTGCTAGTCCTTCTTCTTCTTTTTTATTGTCCTCCCTACTCATTATGTAGCTTTTTTCATACTTTTCTTTTTTTTTCCTTTTTCGTACTTTTAGGTGACTGAGAATGCCTGCTATTCCTGATTAAACACAAATGAATGAAAGTATTCACATATATTGATAAAAGGAAAAATAAAAGCTCTTAATAACTAAATACATATATTCATCTGTTCTTAACCAAAACTATAATCTAAATGCATCTATTTTTCTTGAGTCTACCTTACTTACTATCAGTTTTCATTTATATTTGACATATAGACATAAGTTCATGCTGGCAAGCTGATTCCCATTAATCATGATGTCTGGTGTCCTAGTGGTAAGAAGTGACACTGCAATCCCCAAAATCTACCAGGTAAACTGAGGAAGAAGGGTGAGCGATCTCTTCCCGTATGATTTACTGCCTCTGAAAACTGAAGGGACTGGAAAGCATTATGCTGAGTGAACGAACTCAGTCTCATAAGGACAAATATTGTATAAAACCAACAGAGTAAGTATGAGGATCCAAGGTGGGGGGTAGGGTAGAAGCAGAGTAGTGAGGATTTGTGAGGTACGGGAGATTAATCATGGAGTCACATAATTTGATGGGTGGGGAGTGAGGGAAATGGGAAGAAACTAATGTGAAAAACAATGTATTTGGATTTTGTAAATAAACTAGTATAAAAAAATGAAGAGTTAGCTATGGATCGGTTCTAACGAAACAGCGCACAACAACAAAAATAACAATCATGATTTTACAGAGAAAGGTAGAACCTCTCCATATGGTTTCCAATTCTATTCTATAAATACATATGGAAGGATATAGTTATATTTTCTCATGTGGATTGATTAGTAGGATTAAACAGCAGACTTTGTAATTAGCACCTGAGTACCTTAACATGAGGGTTGAAAGGAAAATTTAATTGAGAACCTTGTAATTAAGTAACAATTTGAACATAAGATGGACACAATCTAGAAAGTCTCTAAATCAATGAAGTCCAGAAGGTATTCTGATGCCCATTTACTATTTCATTGTGACTGAATATATACCTATTGCTCTACAACCTTTTTCCACGTATACTAATGTGCCTTTACCTATTTATAAGTATTATCTATTCTCAGGTTACAGTCATCGATTGTTTCCATCAAAAAGACAATTGTAGAGGTTGATTTGATCATCAGCCAATCTAATTGATTCACAAACTGTCAGTACGGTTTAATAAACTCCTGTGGCTTATATTAATTTTCCTTAATGGAGATATTATATAAAAGCACTAATTTAAGACTCTGAAGAATGATAAAAGTTGATATTTAGAGTAGTAATTATATTAGTCAACACTTTGTTTCTTATAAGAGAATGGAGAAATACAATAACAAACACAGCTGCTCAGCTAGTAGCTGAAAACGAGGAGGAAGCTTCTAATTTATGATGTTTGCTTTGAAGAGGGATGAGAAGTTTGTAAATATTCTTTGTTTATCCTTTGCTCTTCAGTGTGATTAATGCTTTAAAAAGGTCCATGTTCTTTAAACAGTAACATCAGAAATGCATCAATTGTTCAAAATGGAAATTCTCCCATTCCACCCCAGATGTACCAAAAATAAAACATGGATGTAGGGACAAGTAGTCTTTCTTTTAAAAAGCAATCCAAATGATTCATACTGAAGTTTGAGAATTACTCTGCTGGTTTAATATGAGATTTTATTCATTTCCAATAATAATCTTGTAGATAAATTCCTTTTAAATTCAGGAATAAAAATACTACCTGGATGATGGAATGACTTATAATTTTAACTAAATCTTCCAGCTGCCAAGGATTGACATGTGATTTGGACACCAGAACAGCTTGAAGGTGAATTTAATCAAAGTAGATAACTAACTGGGATAATTGCCTAGCTCTGTACGTTTCTTAGCCTGCATAAAAATTGCCTTAAGCCATGTTCACATGCCAATGGCACATCGGTTGGGGGAAAAAAGGTTACTAAATTTGAGAGAATTTTGGAATTTATATGGAGTTTTGGTCCAACTTGTTATGAAATCACATCACTAAGCAAATGCCTGGATATTAATACATCCACTGACACATATTAAAAATATATTTAGCTGATAGAACAGAGTTATGATAAGGACTGCATCAGTTAATATGGAAAGAGCATTAGAAATTTACAACTAAAATATATGGATTATAATTAATTTAATGTGTGACTAGACGTGTTATTAATTAAGTAGGCAGGTGTAAAATGAGCAAAGGCCATGTGGGAACAACCATGTCTGACCTTTATCAGCTTCACAACAAACTGTCCAGAGCATGGAGTGGAGAATACATAATACAAAACCAATTCCCATGAGGTCAGGCATGTCCCCCAGGTTCCCATACCTCTTTCTACTATTCTCAACACCAATTTCACTGCTTTGCTGGTTCCAAAATTCAATATGATAGCTCATGGACTATACATAACCATATTGGGGAAATCCAAAGGTTATAATCCAGATTAATAACAGAATACAGTTAAGAAAGTTCCCTAAATGTGTATACAGGCACCTCAGTCCTGAGCCTCATGGCTCTAGGTCATTGTTCTCAAATTCTAAGTCCTGCCAATATTGGCTTCCCTTCTCAACTGTCCAACAGTATTTTCAGTCCTGTCAATATTGGCTCATCCTCACCACTCCCAAAGTTTCAGCTCATCTTACATCTTTTCTCCAGTACAACCATGGCTGCTACTGCTACTGTCTCCAATCATGTCCTACATTTTCCTGCTTCTTTTTTCCTCCTTAGAAAAGGTCTCTTTCTTCTAGTTGGGAAAGACCCAATCTCTGTGGTTACAGCTGTTCAATTTATCAGTGAGACCAACCAATCATCTTGTTGATTTTTGAGACTGGCACTGGTCTGTGTGTTGCTGTACAGTGGTAACTCGTGGTTTCTGTGATGCTGAAGCCTGTGACAGTGATGTGCCAGTCTTGGTAATGGGTACCTATGGTGGACAGTGTTGGCTGGAGCTTCCCGACTAAACCAAGCCTGGAAGCAGGAGCAGCAGCCACTTCCGAAATGGCTTGCCTCCGGAAACTCTATGTACGAACAGTGCTCAGGCCGTTCGTTCGTAGGGTCGCTATGAGTCGTCTACGACTAGACGGCATCAAACAACAACAACAACTTCTTTTATGTAATGGCAGAAAGCCAATCTTTTTGTGGATAGGCCAACACATGACATTAGCATAGTTCTGCTAACCAGATGGTCAGTCATCCACTTTTAAATAATGCTAGAAAAGTCATATTGAAAGATAAACTCCATAGTATGAATTTTTTTAAAGTGCTAATACTTACAATATATTTATTATTTCTTTGCAAATACTCCAAAATTCATAGCTAAAAGGGAGGTTGCCTGAATCCATCAGCTACTCCAAGGGAGAAAAATGAAGAATCACCTCCTGTAGGATTTATGTTGCTGTTGTGATTGTTATGTGCCATCAAATCACCTATGACTCATAGTGACCCTATGTACAACAGCCCTACCTTGCTCTATCTTGTGCCAATCTTACTGTCTCTGACACATCTACCCCCATTACCCCAAACACTGAAACAATCCATATCATAGAGTGTCTTCTCTTGCACTTTCCCTCCATCCTCCCAACCATGACATCCTTCTCCCAGGACTGATTCCACCTTGCAACATGTCCAAAGTGTGTCAGACAAAGTCTCAGAATCCTTGCCTCCAAAGAGCAGCCTGACTTCACCCTCTCCAGGATGAATCTGTTTGTTTTCCTAGCAGTCCATGATATATTCAACATTCTTCTCCAACATCATAGCTTTAAAGGCCTCAAATATCCTTCTATCATCCCTAGTCATTGTTCAGCTCTCTGATGCATAGCAAGTGAATGTAAAAACCATGGCCCATATCAGGTGCACTTTAGTCTCCAGACTGACATTGTTGCTCTTCAGTACTTTGGAGAGGTCTCTAACTGCAGACTTTCCCATTGCAATATGTCTTTTAATATCCTGTGTTGATTGTGGAACCAAGCAAACTAAAGCTAAATCTTAATCTCTTCACCATCTATCATGATGCTGCCAATGAGCCAAGTGGTGAGAATCTTTGTCTTCTTGACATTGAACCTCAATCCATATTGAAGGCTGCAGTCCTTGACCTTCTGCAGCAAGTGCTTCAGGTCCTCCTCAGTTTCAGTAAGTAGGGTTGTGTCATCTGCATAATTCAAATTGCTGATGAATCTTCCTCCTATCCTGATGCCACATTTCTCCTCATAGAGCCTAGCCTCTCTGATAATCTGTTCTGCATATAGCTTGAAAAGGTATGAAGATAGGTCACATTCCTGGCATACAACCTTCCCAGTTTTGAACCATGCAGTATTTTCTTACACTGTTCTGACAACTGCTACCTGGTCCAAGCATAGGTTTCACATTAGCAAGATCAAGTGTTCCGGGATTTCCATTCTTCTCAGAGTTAGCCACAGTTGTTGTGATCCATATAATCAAATGCCTAATCAGCATAATCAATTCCATAATCAATCATAGTAAATTGCATAATCAATGAAACACAGATAGACATTGCTCTGTTACTCCCTGCTCTCAGCCAAGATCCACTTGACATTAGCTTTAATATCCCTAGTACCACAACCCCTTCTAAACCTAGCTTGCACTTCTGGCAACTCTCTGTTGATGTTGCTGTCCCAGTAGTTTCTGGATAATCTTCAGCAGAATCTTGCTTGTGATATTAATGATTGTTGTTGTTGTTTGATGCTGTCGAGTCGTAGACGACTCATAGCGACCCTATGAACGAAAGGCCTGAGCACTGTTCGTACATAGAGTTTCCAGAGGCAAGCCATTTCAGAAGTGGATGCCGCTCCTGATTCCAGACAATATTAATGATACTGTTCGATACTTTCCACACTCTGTCAGATCACCTTTCTTTGGAATGGGAACAAATATAGATCTCCTCTAGTCAGTTGTCTAAGTGGTTGTCCTTCAGATTTTTTGTTACAACCTGGTGAGCACATCTAGGGCAGCATTTATTTGTTAAAATATGTCAATTGCTATATCATCAATTCTCGGGATCTTCTTTTTTGCCATTTCTTTCAAAGTAACTTGAACTTCTTCCTTCATCACACAGGCCTTTGCTCATATGTTGTTTCATGAAATTCTTAGTGTCTGCCAATTCCTTTTGGTACAATGACTTTGTATACGTTTTTCCATCTTCTTTTAATACTTCCTGGATCATTTAATATTCTGCCCACAGCATTCCTAAGTATTGCAACTAGAAGTTTGAATTTGTTCTTCAGTTCCTTAAGCTTAAAAAATGCTGAGCGAGCTCAACCCTTTTGATTTTCTGACTCCAGCTCCTCCCACATTTCATTGTAATACTTTATTTTGTCATGCCACTCTGCCTTTTGAAATCTTCTGTTCAGCTCCTTATTATCTTGATTTCTTCCCTCTGCTTTGACTTCTCAGCGCTGCCTCTGGAAATCAGCTTAAGGATCAACTATGAGTCAGTTCTGACTTAATGAAAATGAGTTTGAGTTACACACTATAAATTGTCAAGGGAGATCAAAACAATTTTATACTGAGAGATTTGATGGTAATCTTTAAAATTGTTAATTTTACTTTTTTACATTTTGAATATTTTTTACATAAGCAACTTATACAAGTTATTGTTTTTGTTAATTGCTGCTTAGTAAGTTTTGACTCTAAGTGACTGTATGCAGAACATAAAGAAGTACTTCTTCATATTGAGTCATCTGTCATATACTGCCTGGTGAATACATGGCTAAAAAAATATGACACAACAGTGATTTTAAGACTAAAATTATATCAAGACCCATTTTTTATATTTTTTGGCACCAGAATTCAGGAAATTAAAACACATTTTGCTTTGAGAAAGTCTTATATTAAGAACTCTCAAGAGTGCTAAAGAGAAACAATCTCAATCCAAAGACAAGGTGTCTCTGCTCCAGGCCATAATCTTTTCAATTGCTTCCTATGCTTCTGAGAGCTGGACAATGACTAAGGATAACAGAAGAAGAAAAATGTCTTTAATTTGTTGTGGTGGGCAAGAATATTGAACATATCATACACTGCCAGGAAAAATAAACAAAC
>NW_006399930.1:4990316-5016753 GCF_000299155.1 Elephantulus edwardii
TGTGGCATCAGGATTGGAGGAAGAGTCATCAATACCTGAGTTACTCAGATGAAACAATCTTACTTTTGAAAGTAGGAGAACTTGAAGCACTTGTTGCAGAGGATCAAGGAATGCAGCCTTCAGAATGGATTGTGTCTCAATATCAAGAAAACAAAGATTCTTACCACTGGAACAATAGGCAGTGTCATGATGGATGGAGAGGAGAATGGAACTATCTTGCTTGGATCCACAATTAACACCCTTTGTATGAGCCCTCAGGAAATAAGGAGACACATTGAAATGGGAAAATCTGCAGTTAGGAACCTCTCCAAATTATTGGGGAGTAGTGATGTCAGTTTAAGGAAAAAGGTGTGTCTAGTTCAGGCCATAGTTTTCCCAATTACTAAGGATTCTGAGGCTCCATTCAACATACTTTCGTAAGAAGGGACCGGTCCTTGGAGAGGGACATCATGCTTGGGAGAGTGGAGGGACAGCGCAGAAGGGGAAGGCCCTCTATGAGGTGGATTTATTCAGTGACTGGGATAATCGGGATGGGAGTATCAGAGACAGTGTGATTGACACAGAACAGAGCAGAGTTTAGGGATGTTGTACATAGGGTCACTATGAGTCTAAGCGACAACAACAGGGTTGTTATGAGTCATAGTCAACTCCATGGCACATAAAATAACAACAGATGTTTGAAACCCTCTAATTATTTTATTCACAGGATAATTTCTCCATAAATACAGGCAAAATTTCCATCACTTTCTTATTTTTTCAGTTTAAAATCAATTTGATTGAAAATTACATTGTTATGGTAAAGTTGGTTAGCAGGCATTGATATTGTTTTCCTTATTAGGATTACTTCATAATGTTCACCTGTTATTTTTGAAGTAAGCTTTTGAAATGATTTTTGAAACCATTTCAAATTGATACAGTGTTACAAGAAAACACAGACCTATTCTAACTCAGCTACCTTGAATCAGATAGCAAACAGTAAATATTATACTAAATGCAAACATCTACCCAAAGCATAAAGTCTAAATTATTATTATTATTATATCTCTATATCATACTTCCATTATAGTCAAAGTCTAATCTTGAATATAAAGACAGAATTTTGTGCATGATTCCACAGTCTATTATATATGACGAATTTCAGGAGCCTGTATGTCTTTTTATTGGGTTTTAATTGGTTTCTCCAATACTTTTCAGACTTTGTTAAGAGTCTTTGGAGAAGTTTAAGTTAATTAATTTGTCTTAAAAACTGTTAAGGGTTCCTCCATAAACTTGCTACTACCACTTGTGTAGTGACCTCAGTGAACGATCTACTGTAGTGACTAATGATATTTAAACTCTAATTCATGTTTTGCAACAAGCTTTGTAGCACTTCACAATGCTTCCAGACAGATAAGCCAGACCAGAGTTTTGAACCAACCATTGTGCAATATTGTCATTCAGCAATTATCAGCAGGTCATCACGACTTAGCCCCATACTGAGCTTCAATAGATTAAATTTTTCTGTGCAGCAGATAGGAAAATGTAGGGAGAGTAACATAATGACATCCAAATTAAAATCCATTAACCTTGCAAAAGTGTTTTGTATCAGCAGCAGATTAGAAAAAAAGCTAGTAACAACTGAGACTTAGAGAGTCATCAAGATTCCAATATTGTTTTCCTCATAAACTTGTCGTGCTCACAATTTTGGTGTTCATGCACTGCATGCTGTATCAAGATATTTTATATAGCAAATATTTAGGAAGTTAACATTCATTAGAACTTGATAGTGTTGGTGAATTTTAGTCTTCTAGGAAATTGTTCAAATGATTTAAATTCTCTCAATTTCCTCATGGCCTTGATCCAAGTCATTAGTGTATTTATTTATTTATTTATTTAGATGTCTATTTTATCTAAGGAGAGATGAGAGACATAGGCAGACTCTCTTACTGCAGAAGAGCAATGTTATGGCCTCATAGTGTGTAAAATAAAAACCATAAAATTTGTTGCAGAAAACTTATTGTTTCAATCAAATGACATACTGATAGTCTGATGAGGAAGTTTTTGTTCTTTTGCTTGTTTGTTTCTTGTCTTTCAATCATAGAATCAGCCTGTTACCACGCTAAAACTGCAAGCTTTCTAAGTCTTTTCTGCTTTTTTTCTCACCCAAGCCTTCTTTTGATATCTTTGTTTCTCTATTTAGACCCTCCTGAGGTGGCTCCACAACCAACACTCGTGGCACCAGCAGCCAAGAAATTAAAAGACGTATTGCATTGGGAAAGTCTGCTGTTAGAGACCTCTCCAAAGTACTGAAGAGCAATGATGTAAGTCTGGAGAGTAAGATGCACCCAATACAGGCCATTGTCTTTGCAATCACTTGCTATGTCAGAGAGCTGGATAATGACTAGAGGTGATAGAAGGAGAATGAATGCCTTTGAGTTATGGTGTTAGAGAAGAGTATTGAATATACCATGGACTATTAAAAGGAACAGATTCATCCTGGAGAGGGTTAAACCAGGCAGTACCTTGGAGGCAAAGATTCTGAAGCTTCGTCTGATATATTTTGGACAAGTTTCAAGGAAGGACCAGTCCTTGGAGAGGGACATCATGCTTGGGAGTGTTGAGGGTCAGCACAGGAGAAAAAGACCCTCGATGAGATGGATTAATTCAGTGACTGGGGTAATAGGGGTAGGTGTGTCAGAGACAATGAGATTGGCACAGAATAGAGCAGGGTTTAGGGATTTTTTTTGTACACAGAGTCACTATAAGTTGCAGGAGACTCTAAGGCACATAACAACAATAAAGGTGGCCCAGTGGTAAGAACACGCACTGCAATTCAAAAGGCATGCAATTCAAATCTACCAACTGCTCTGTGGGAGAAGGATGAGAACTTTCCTGTGCGATTAACTGCCTCTGAAAATCTGCAAGAGAGTCAGCTATGGGTCGATTCCTACTCTTCAACAAAAATAACAACAAACACGAGGTACCAAGAGTGTTAATTGTGACTCCAGAATTAATTAACCAACTTGGTATCAAGAGTCAGGAAATCAGGAGACATATTGAACCAGGAAAGTCTGCAGTTAGGGACCTCTCCAAAATGTTAATACTGTCAGTTTGAGGACTAAGGTTCATCTGATTCAGGTCATGGTCTTTCTATTCACTTGGTATGTATCTGAGAGCTGGATAATGAGTAAGGATGATAGAAGTAGAATTGAGGGCTTTTAGCTCTGCTGTTGGAGAAAAGCACTGAACATCACATGGACTGACAAAAGAACAAATAAGTCTTCGCGAGGGTGCTTCCAGAGTGCTCTTTGGAGACAAAGATGATGAGGCTTAGCCTCATACACATCAGGTATGTTGCGAGGAGGGGCTATTCCTTGAAGAGGGAAATGATACTCTTCAAGGAATAACCCCTGCTACAGAAGGTCAGTGAAGGAGAAGAAGACCTTTGACTAATAGATTGACACAATGACAATGAGTCTAACATGTCAAGAAGTGTAAGAATGATACAGGATGAGACACAGTACAGATCCTTTGTTCATAGGGTCACCATGGGTCATTCTCAACTCAACGACACCTAACAAAGAGGCACATGCCTCTTAGACTCTACATGGATTCTTCTAAGATAATTAACCTGAGCCGGTCTCACTGTCTCCAACACACCTATCCATATTAGCCAAGTTACTGTTTCAACTCATCTCATCCAGGTATTCTTCTCCTGTGCTGCCCCTTCATCCTTTCAAACATAACGTTCTTCTCCAATAACTGGCCCCTCCTGGCAACATACCCAAAATATGTGAGACAGAGCTTAAAAATCCTTGCCCCCAAGAAGCAATTTGGTTTCACCCTGTCCAAGTCAGACCTGATGTGTTCAATACTCTTTTCTAACACCATTATTCAAAGACATCAATTTTTCTTCTATCATCCTTAGTCAGTATTTGGTTTTCTGATGCATAGAAACAAATTGCAAAGACCATGGCCAGAATCAAGCACACCTTAGTCTCTATACTGACTTTGTTGCATTTTCAGAACTTTGGAAAATCCCCTGACAGGAGATTTTCCTATTGCAATTCGTCTTTAGATATCTTGACTTCTAGTGCCCAAGAAAACTGACATTGTGAACCATTTCAATCATTTCTCTACCTATCATGGTGCTGCCAGCTGGCCCATTGGTGAGAATCTTTGTTTTCTTGATGCCGAACTTCAATCCATATTGAAGATTATAGTCCTTGACCATCAATGCTGAGGAAATGGGGTTAGGTGTGTTGGAGACAGTGATACTGGCTTGAGATAGGGTAGAATTCTGAGCTGTTGTACATAGAGTCACTGTGAATCACAGATAACTGGAGGGCACATAACAAGAGACATGTGAGCTCTGGCCCCCTAGTGGTAAGAAGCATTGTAAGTCCAATCACTATGAGTCATAGCTCTGTGAATCAGATTGACGTGAGGGCACACAACAAGAGGCACATTCTTTGGATATGTTTTCAGGAGGAATCAGTGGAAAGAACATTATGGTTGTAAAAATAGAGAGTCAAAGGAGAAATGAAGTCTCTCCAGAAAGAGACTGACACCATGGCCACAATGTGAAATTAAAACACAGTGGAGATTGTGAGGATGGTGCAGGATCTGGCAGAATCTTTATTTGGCACAGGTTCACAATCTGATCGTACCCAACAACAAAAAGTGGCCTAAAGACTTTCATTCCTTACCTTTACCTTTATTTAGTTTTAACCAGAAAAAGTGACTATAGAATTGTACTTCCAGAGAATAACTTTATTTATGCAATGTGCAATTTGTTTTGTTTTTTATAGCTAGTGATCACCAGCTACTGGAAGAAAAACTTATATTAACTTTAACTGCCCTTTTCTATAAGTATTTGGAGTTGGTACAGCTAGAAGTGCTTAGAGTTCAATGATTTAATTAGTTTTTAATGTGAACTATAAAGGGCACACTAGTAGTGAAGTCTGTAGAAAGCTCCACTACTAATCTGAAAGTGGTGCTTATCTGCTGGTTCGAATCCAACACTAGCTTGTTGGGAGAGGGATAGGCAATCTCTTGTGCAATTTATCATCTCTTAAAAACCTCTGGTGTGTCAGTTATGAGTCATTTCCAACTCAATATTAATGAGGATAATCTATAAAATGTTATAACTTTTCAAAGATGAGGTGGATAATAAAAAAGAAAATTGGTAAAATGAAACATCTTTAAGAAAACATTAATTTGTTGGGGTTTTTTTGGTTCTTTATTTATTTCCATGATAATTCATATTTTGTGACATATGCTCTGTATATAGGAGATTTAGTGTTAGCTGCTCTAGCTTCTTGAGGAGAGGCAGGTTATGAAGGCTCTGGGCGCTTGTGGCTTTCTCTGTGCCCCAAGTCAGGCTTAACAGAGCAGACTTGCCAGATGAACTGGGGTCACTGGCCTAGAGTTGGCCAGCATTTGGGCTTTCTGGAGGGTAAAATACTCAAAGGTCAGGCCACGCCTAGTGTCTTGGAAGACTTAGTGTCACCTGCACGTGGTCTCTGGCTTCTTGAGGAGAGGTAGGTAAGGAAGGCTCCAGGTGCTTGTAGCTTTCTCTGTGGAACAAAAGCAATGCTACCAAGCCAAATGTGGGTAACTCTAATCCACAGCCCTAAGGCCTGTTTCTCATTGTTTTTTGTTCTAACAGTCTTCTAGGTCATATATCCCTGGTGTGTCCACTTGCCGTACAGAGGTAACTTGTGGTCACTGTGAAGCTGAACACTGTGACACTGAGGTGTCAAATGCGATTAACGGTTTCCCATGGTGGACAGTGTTTGGTCAGGCTCCCTGGTTGGAACAAGCTTGGAAGCAGGAGGGGCATCCACTTCTGTAAATAGCTTGCCTCTGGAAACCCTATGAACCTGGAGAAAGGATGAAAGTCACACACGCAAGTGTCCAGGACTTTCGTTCGTAGGGTTGCTATGAGTCCACCCAGGACTCGACAGCACTTAACAACAACAACATGCTCTATATGTAGTTGGATGAAAATCCAATTTTGAGTTAATGGGAGAAGGTAATATAGAATGGAAGAATGGACCCAAGTAGAAATACTTTCAGCGTTGTTTCAATTTAATAAGGATCTCATAAACAAAATATTATTGTTATTGATATATGCTACGAAATCAGAACCAACTCATAGCTGACCCTCCAGTAGGTTTTTATAGGCTGTAAATTACATGATAAAAGATTATCCATCTTTCTTCCTTGGAGCAGCTGGTGAATTTAAACTGACTTCCTTTGTGTTAGCAAGACAAGGACTAGGTAACCAGAAATCTCTAAAAATCTACTAAAAAATAATGTTGTTGCTGGTGTTATATGCCATTGAGTCACTTTCGACTCATAGTGACCCTATGTACAATATCCCTGAAACATGCTCTTTTCTAAGCAGGTTTTCATTTTACCATTCTATCTCTGATACACCGAACCTCATTACTCTAGTCCTCTCCAGGATAAACCTGTTTGTTCTCCTGTCAGTCTATGTATATTCAATACTCTTCTCCAGCACTACAGCTCAAAAGCATTAATTCTCTTTCTATCATCCCTAGTCATTGTCTGGCTTTCTAATGCATAGGAAGTAATTGCAAAGACTGTGGCCTGGATCAGGCATACCTTAGTCTCTAAACTGAGGTCATTGTTCTTCAGTACTCTGGAGGGGTCCCTGACAGCTGACTTTCCCAATGCAATTCGTCTTTGATTTCCTGGCTGCTGGTGCCAAGAATGTTTTTCATTGTGAAGCCAAACAAACTAAAGCTGTTAACAATCTCAATCTCTTCACCATCAATCAGAATGCTGCCAATCAGCCCAGTGATGAGAATCTTTGTTTTCTTAGTGTTGACCTTCAATCCATATGAAGTTTTCAGTCTTTAACCTTCAGCAGCAAGCGCTTCAGGTTCTCTTCAGTTTTAGTAAGCAGGGATATATCATCTACACAATGCAGGTTATTGATGATTCTTCTTCCAATCCTGATGCTATATTTCTCCTCATAGAGCCCAACCTTCAGGATGATGTGTTCTGCAAATAGATTGAAAAGGTATGTACATAAGACTCATCGCTGGTACATACCCTTCCCAATTTTAAAACATGTGGTGTTTTCCTTACTCTGTTCTGACAACTGCCTCTTGGTCTAAGTATAGATTTGGTATAAGCACAATCAAATGTTCCGGGATTCTCATTCTTCTCAGAGTCAGCCATCGTTCATTATGATCCAAAGAGTCAAACACCTTTACATCGTCAATGAAATACAGATAGACATTACTCTGATACTCTCTGCTTTCAGCCAAGATCCAGCTATCATGAACTATAATATGCTTAGTACCGCAGCCTCTTCTATATCCAGCCTGCACTTCTGGCAGTTCTTTGTCGATGTGCTGTTCCAGTCCTTTTTAAATAATTTCCATCATGATCTTGCTTGTATGTGATATTAATGATATTGTTCAATAATTCCCACATTCTGTCTAATCAGATTTCTTTAGAACAGGAAAAAAGTTGTGGATGTTGTTGTTATATGGCATCGAGCTGATTCTTACTCATAGCAACCCTATATACAACAGCTGTGAACCTTACTCTTGAGCCACTTTCATTATCTCTGTCACACCTAACCCCATTACCCCAGCCACTGAATCCATCTATCTCATCCAGAGTCTTCCTCTCCTGCTCTGTCCCTCCAACCTTGCAAGCATGATGTCCCTCTACAGGGACTGGTTTATCATTGTGACATACTCAAAGTATGCTTCCAAGAAGCAACCTGGTTTCACACTTCTAGGGTGGCCCTATTTTTTTTGCTTAACAGTTCCTCGTATATCGAATACTTTTCTCCAACACCACAATTCAAAAGCATCAATTCTTATTCTATCATCTTTAGTCATTGTTCAGCTCTGTGATGTATAGCAAGTGATTGTAAAAATCATCCCCTGAATCAGGCACACTTTAGTCTCTAGACATATATCATTACTCTTTAGTACTCTGAAGAGGTCCCTGACATCAGGTTTTTCTAATGCAATTCATCTTTTGATTTCTTGTCTGCTGGTACCAAGATTGTGGAGTGAAGCTATTCACAGTCTCAATCTCTTCATCATCTAGCATGATGCTGCCAATTGACCCAGTGGTGAGAATCTTTGTTTTCTTGATGTTGAGCTTAAATCCATATTGAAGGTTGCAGTCCTTGACCTTCTGCAGCAAATGCCTCAGGTCCTTCCTAGTTTCAGCAAACAGGGTTGTGTCATCTGCATAAGACATGTGCTTGATGAGTTTTCCTTTAATCCTGATGCTACATTTCTCAGAGAACCCAGCCTGATGGATGGTCTGCTCTGCATTGGATTGAAAATGTATAGAGATAGGATGCATCACTGGCATACATCTTTCCTGATTTTAAAGCATACAATGTTCCCTTGGTTGTTAGGTGCCATCAAGTAGGTTATGACTCATAGAGACCTTAAGAAGAGTCAACCTTCCCTATCCTGCCCTTATCGTCCTGACACATGACAGTCCATTGCTGAAGTTACTGTGTCAATCCATCTCTTTGAGAGGCTTCCTATCCTCCACTGACCCTCCATCTTTCCAAGCATCATGTCCCTTTCTAAAGAATAGCCTCATGTAGCTACATGATCAAAATAGGAACAATGAAGCTTCTCCAACTTAGCTTGCAAGAAACACTCTGGCTGCACCTTTTCCAATACATATCTATTTGTTCTTTTGGCAGTCCATGGCATAGTCACTACTCTTCTCCAACACCACGAATCAAAAGCATCATTTTTTCTTCTGTAATCTTTATCATTGTCCAGCTCTGTGATGCATAGCAGGTGATTGAGAAGACTATGGCTGATTCAGGTGCACATTAGTTTTCAAACTGATATCAATGTCCTTAAGCATTTCATAGGGTCCCTGACAGTGGACTTTCCCAATGCAACACATCTCCTTATTTCCTGATTGCTGTTCCCAAGAGTGTTGAGTATTGATTCAAGCAAAATGAAGCATTATAACTTCAATTTTTTCTTCATTTATCATAATGTTGACTGTTGGTCTTCTAGTGAGAAATTAAAAGTAGAGTTCTGGAAATGTATTATGCTTATTTAAAGAGAGAAGCTGTTACTTTGATCAAAGATGTGAGATTCACTCATACACATACATACACAAACACAAAAAAGAATATTTCAAGATTGTACTTTATTCAATATTAATGATTAAACAATGTACCTCAAAAAGATCATATTTGTATCAATAAATTCTGTTTGGATTTAACTTCTTTCTGTGAATGTAGTCATTAGTTAAGTGGTTATATTGGATACAAACGTTCATCAAGTTGGAACTAATTGAAAGGTAACTCTCCTTTGGTATTCCAAGGCTACAAGTTGAATGGGAGGTGATTGCCCATTTCTCGACTGGAACTGCTACAAAAGTTAGCAGCACAGCACACCTCTCCTTCACATTGTATGGATCCAAATACATCAAAAGTGCTGCTTTATAAAACAAAAGAACGGACACACAAATGATAGGAAAATTATTTCTTCTTCTAACAGACAAGGAGCACTGAAAATTGCCAGAAGCTACTAAAAACTGGTAAAAACAAGGAAGAATCTGGAAGACAGGCAGAATGAAACTCTGCCAATGTGCTAAGTTAAAACTTCTATCTCCCAGAACCGTGAAATAGTAAATTCATGTTCTTTAAAGCCTCCAAATTTGTGACATTTTATTGTGGCTGTCTAGGAAAGTAAGTCATTTCATTCTTTATTTTCAAAAAGTGGAAGTGGAGAAGAATTAAAAGCAATAACATTTGCAATAATTATTTCTAGAATTTCTTATAAGTCTCAATCCTACCCCAATATGACTTTAAAAAAAAATTCATGCAATTCTGAGAGAAAAATTATCATTAGTTTTTTCTCCTATGAAGAAACAAAAGCTTTCAGAAAAGGATTTATTTATTCAATAGTCAAGCACAGAAGGACATTAAAATTTAAATTTAGCATATGTCAACCTAAGTTTTGTATTTGATCTATTGTATGTGTTCAACGCATCTTTATTAATCAGAGATCTTGTTGTGGCTTGAAAAAAAAGGATAAATGCTGTAAATCTATCTATATTAAAGTAGAAAGCTTCACACACTTAAAACATTTTCATCTAGATATTTAAAAATGACTATAAATTTTACTAGTAAATACATGGATAAAATATAGACATAGGAATGGGAAAGGGGAAGAATATATTTCAGGGAAATCAACAATACTTACTGACACTCACATTTATTAAAGGAGAGCAGTGAGACATTTTGTATGACCTGATTATAGTTTATATTCTCATGAAACTGAAGAATCTAGAATTTGAAGTGTAGCAGGATGCACTGGAATTTATTTCAGAGATTTAAAGGATAATCACTGAAAATATGTCATGTAAGCTAAAGAGAAAACAGCATCAAAGAGAATGTGACAGTGAATATTCTCCTTACTGTGCATGTTAGATAGAAAAGAAAAGAAAAGTTAAGAGCAAGAGAGAGAACGAAAGAAGCTGGTCCCAAGAAACAAATAGGCCTTTATTGCATGGTCTGGGAGGGATGCCAAATGACCTTGTAAGGAGAAGTCAAAACAGTGGGAGGACAGGCAAGGATGGTTCCTTTTTATAAAGTAAGACGGTATTTTTTTTTTTTAATTTGGGATGAGGGTCCTATTCATTAACTTGGATGTGAGCTTTTGTGATCAGGCCCAGAGCCTTATCAGGTTCCAATGTAGGTCTGGTCTCTGCTCTGCTTGCCTTAGACACTATAAAGTTTCTTCAAGGTGAGATCAGGCCTGGGGCCAACTGCAACATTCTTCCTCCAGTACCCATTGATATGAAACTAACAGAAAGAGGCAATATTAAGTAATTAGTAAATCATCAGTTATTTTGCCAGAATGCAAAAGATAAATAAATGTGAAGGGATGAGTAGTAGGTAAGAAAGTGTCACAAAGAAAAGTCTCCAAAATAGTATTGAACTTTAAACAACTACTTCTTTTGTGATGCTTTAAAAAAATTGCTCTGTGACCTTTGTGATATTTTAAAGCTTTCCCAATAGATTGTATTTTTTTAAATAATTTAGCTATGGTAGGAATGCGATTTTACATTATTTGACCTTTAAATGCATTAGCTGAAACACTCACTATTTTTCTCAGATGGATTGTGTTCTTTTAATCTTAACAGTTTCCAAATTTATAATATTTTGAATTTAAAGGTGAAATTGGGACAGTCCTATATTCCAATATACTTAGCTTTTACCAGCATAGTTGAATAAATTGAAAATAATGACTCCTAGTTAACTTGAAGTGTAACAGAGAAAGAACTGAGAATTAGAATTTGTTATTCTATTGAACTTGAGCCCAGAAAGTATAGTGGATTACTGTCCTTTGTATAATTTAAGTATCAAAGGACAATTTGTCTAGTATTTTAAATCATTCCACCTTCATGACAGGAAAGTTTAAGCTGTAGTCAGAAGACATGAATGAAGAATGTTAATGATAATATCAGATATTTGGTGAAAGGAAAAAATATTACAAATATATTAACCTAAGTTTTATTGGTTGTGCAAAGACATTTGATTATGTGAAATAGGGGTCCTGCATTATCAAGCTAGACAGTAGCTTTTCCCCAGAAGTATCTGAATGATAAAGGAGGAAGCCTGTTGTTCTCTTCTGGAAGTGCCTTCTCTCCTCCCTCGAGGTGCCCAGGTCTTTTCTGTTGCTTGAGCTTAAGGGTCCCATATGGTCAAGCTAGACTGCAATTTCCTCCCCACCCCAGTACTACAAGAGCAGCACCTGCCACTCAGTGCCGTTTCTGACCTCACAGTACCTTATGAAATATAACGCAGTGCATAATATTGAGATGAAGAGAATTCTGGAACATTTGTGTTCACGTGTTTCCTGAATATACCAAGAAACAGTCATTTGAACATGACAAGGTGTACTGAATCATTAAAAATCAAGAAGTGTGCATCAGGATTAGTTTTCTTTCACCACACTTATTAAATCTGCATACTGAATAAATATTCCCAAAGGTTGGATTGTAGAAGAAGAGTGAGGCTTTGAGATTGAAGAAAGATTGATTAAAAACTAATGATATGTGAATAAACAACTTTGCTTGCTGAAGGTGAAAATGACTTGAGACAGTGCTGTAGATCTAGTACAGTAGTATTCAGTGTGGACTATATTCAACATAAAGAAAACAGAAATCTTCACATGTGAACCAATAAGCAACATGAGGATGTTGTTGTTAGATACTTGGAGCCAAGCACTCCTCATGATGACCCTGTGAACAAAATATCTGAACTCTATTCTATCCTATGCCATTCTCACACTTCCTGACACACAGAAGCCCATTTCAACAGTCACCATATCAATCCACCTGATTGAGGGTCTTCCTCTCTTTCACCAACCCTCTACCCTTCCCAGTATCATGTCCTTCTCCAAAGAATAACACCTCCTAGCAACATGCCCAAAGTGCATAAGGTGAAGGCTCATCATTATTGTCTCCAAAGAGCACTCTGGCTGCATCATCTCCAAGACATATGTTTGTTCTCTAGGCTCTCTATGGAATGTTCTTTCTTGCAGCAAGCAAGGTTGTGTCATCTGCCAAGTATCCCTCCAATCCTGATGCCACACTCCACCTCACAGAGTACAGCTTCTCAGATAATTTGTTCAGCATACAGGTTGAATAGGTATGAAGAAAGAATATGAACCTGACACACTCTCCTTTGAATTTCAAACCAAGCAGTGTTCCGCTGCTCCATTCATACAACAGTCTCCTGGTCCAAGTATAGGTTCCATATAAAAACAATCAAGTACTTGGGGATTCCCATTCTTCTCAATGTCAGCCACAACTTGTCATGATCCACACAGTCAAATGCCTTTGCATATTCAGTAAAACAAAAATGGACATTCTCCTGGTATTCCTAACTTTCAGCCAGGATCCATCTGACTTCAACAATGATATCCCTGATGCCATGGCCTTTCCTAAACCCTGCTTGAACTTTTGGTAGTTCCTTATCTATATATTGTTCCAGACATTTTTAAATGATCTTCAGCAGTGTCTTGCTTGCATGTGATATCAATGATACTGTTTGATAATTTCCACATTCAGTTGAATTGCCTTTCTTGGGAATGGCACCAAATATGACCTCTTCCAATCTGTTGGCCAGACAGCTGTCCTCCAAATTTCCTGACATAGACTAGTGAGTGCATACAAGGCTGCATCTGTTCATTGAAACAAGTCAGTTGATATTCCATTGATTCCAGGGGGTCTTATTTTTTGCTAATGCCTTCAATGCACCTTCTGCTTCATCCTTTATTACCATTGGATCCTGTTAATATGGTACTTCCTGAAACTTTTCAGTGTCAGTCAGTTCTTTCTGGTACAGTAGCTCTGTGTATTCCCTCCAACTTCTTTAGATGCTTTCTGAGTCATTCAATATATTGCACATAGCATCTTTCAATATTGCAACACAAGGTTTAATTTTTTTTCAGTTCCTTCAGCTTGAAAAATGCAGAGTGAATCCTTTCCTTTTTATTTTCCAATTCCAGCTTTCTGTACATTCCCTTATAATACTTTTCTTTGTCCTCCTGGACTGCCCTTTGAAATCATCTGTTCAGCTCTTTCACTTCAACATGTTTTCCTTTAGTTTTGGCTTCTTGACACTCCAGTGCAATCTTCAGAGTCTTTTCTGACATCTATTTCAATGTTTTCCTCCTCCTCTGTTTTTATAATCACCTTTCACTTTCTTCATGGATGATTTCCTTGATACCATCCCCCAAATCATTGTGTCTTCAACCATTGGTGTTCAATGCATCAAATCTGTTCTTAAGATCATCATGAAATTTAGATGGAATTGATTCAAAATCAAGTCTTGGTTCCTATGGATTTATTTTACTTTTCTTTGGCCTCAATTTTAATTTGCATATGAGTAATTGATGATCTGACCCACAGTCTGCCCCTAGCCTAATTTTGACTGCCAATATGAGCTTCTCCAACAATTTCTGCCACAAATGTAGCCAATCTGATTCATACATAGCCCATCAGGTAAGATCCACAGGTAAAGTCATCTTTTTTGTCTTTTAGAAAATGTATTTTCAATGGCCCTCCTGTCTGATATTTATTATTTGGAGAGAATGTTGTTCTAAGTGGTGCAGCACTTCTCTGTCAGTTTACTGTACTGAGATAACATGAGGTTGTTGTGATACTGAAATCTGTGCCACTGGGGTGTCAAATGTGATAAGGGCTTCCCATCATGGTCAGGTTTTGGAGGAACTCCCTAATTAAGACAGACTAGGTAGTAGGATGGACCATCTACTTCATAAGTAACAAGCCTTTGAAAATTCTAGGAAAACTAAACAAAGAGGATCATTTTAGTAGTGCACCAGATTGGATGTCCATTGAAATGTAGAAAATCAATAACAAACATGGTTCAAAAATTGGAATATGGAAAGTATGTAGTATGAATGTTGGAAAACTGGAAGTTTTAAGAATGAAATGGAACACATGAACATTGACATTCTAGATATTAGTAAGATGTAATGGACTACCTTTGGCCACTTTGAATCAGACAATCACATGGTGTACTACGTAGGGAATGAAAGACAGAGAAAGAATGGTGCTTCATGCAAAGTCAAAAGTAAATTTCAGGTTTTATCCTGAAATACAATGCTGTGAGTGATAGGATACTATCCATAAGTATACAAGGAAGACCTGTTAACATGACTATTATTCAAATATTTGATCCTACTTATAGAGTTAAAGAGGAAGCAATTGATAATAGTTACCAAATTTTACAGTACAAAATTGACTGAACATGCAATCAGGATGCATTAATTATAACTGGTGGCTAAGTTGTAAACAGTGAAGAAGGAACAATAGCTGGAAAATATGGGCTTGGTGATAGAAATGAGGTTGGAAATGGAATTATTTAATTTTGTACTTGCAATGATGTAGTCATTGCAAATATCTTTTCTAAAAGACACAAAAGACAACTTTACACACATGTCAACATAAGGATGCATGGAGAAAAGATTGAATGCAAAGGATTCCATTCTGTTGGTTTTACAATTAGCACACGTCAAAATAGCCATCAAGAAATCAAATCAGGACTGACATTGGGGTTGAGGGAAGACAGAGAGGAAGGAGAGAGATGATGTATACTGCACTGCAACAGATGAGAGAGAGAACTGTTTAAAAGGGATATATGATTAGGTATTATTATCATGTCAGGAGTCCAGAATGAAGGCTGCACAGTGCAGTGGACTTGGGGAGAGGGATTACATAGCAATGAAAGAGTCTTTCTTTTACTTATCAAGGAGAAAAGTGAATTGGGGGGAGAGGGTGGGCAAAGAAAAAGTGCAACAATGAATGACTGAAACGCTAAGTCTCTGTAAACTTTCATTAAAATTAATTTTTTTAAAATTTAAAATAATTTAAAAAAGAAAGAAATCAAATCATACCTTACCTGGAAAAAATCTTTTGTGAATGAGCTCTTTTGTGTTAAACTAAAAAATGTCACTTTGAAGACTAAGATACACATGACTTAAGCCATAGTATTTTCAAATGACTCATATACATTGGAAAACATGACAATGAATAATATATATTAAAGACTTACTAATACCTTTTAGTTATGATATCGGTAAAGCATATTAAATATATCAGCCTGCTAAAAGAATAGTTAAAAAAAATAGAAACTGTCTTAGAAGTATAGCTGAAATGTTCTGTAGAAGCTGAAAGACGAAATCTCTTGTACTCTCATCTCATATATACTGGGTATTTGATCAAGAGAGATTAGTCCCTGGAGAGGAATCTCAAACTAGGTAAAATAGAGAGTACATTATAAAGGAAAAGACTATCAGATTAACAGACACAGTGACTTCAACAATGGGCACAGAGAGAACAATGATTGTTAGTTATGTACAGAAAGAGTCAAAGTTTTCTTCTGCTTTATGGAATGTCACTACTGACTTAAGGATACTTAACAACAAGAAAAATGGTTTCATGAATTTGAGAATATAAATTTAATCGCTGGAACTACAAAAGTCATCTTGAAATACAATTAACAAAGCCTCAAATAGCAGAAAATGAAATATGTGGAAGTCTTTAAACCTATAGATATACACTAAGTTACATAGTATTCTGTTCCTTGAGAACGAAAGAGAGATCAAATTTAGTCTTATATCAATAGTCACAAAGTCCAAATTTTTCAAATAAGGAAGAGCTTTCCTTAATTTTATTTTAAATGCAGCAAACCAATTATTTATTTTCCTTAAATAAAGAGCTAATTGCTACTACTCTATTTTTCAGACATAAATATTTTGGATATGGGAGGCATAAATGGATTTTCGCTTCCTGGCCACTGCAGTATAAGGTATCATCTTCTAGCTGGTCCGGTAATTGTCTTCATTATGATAACCACTGTTTTATAAGGCCCTGTGTCAGAGTAATAAACTGTTGTTGTTGTTGTGTACCATAAAGTCAAAACTGACCCATAGCTGACCCTCCAGTGGGTTTTCAGAGGCAGTCATTCACATGGGAGGAGATTGCCTCTTCTCCCACAATAAGCTGATACAGAGTGAAAATAGTGGATTTGTGAACATAAACTCAATGTGTTCTGGAGAATTTTCTCTTTAGTCCAAAGAAATATTGAATTGACTAATGTTTAAGAAACCCTAAAGATAGATATTTTTAGCCAATACATTAGCTCCTGTTGAGGGAGAAGGGCATGATCTCCAGCTACCTTAACTACAGACTCATGATCTTGCAAATAAGCAACAGCTGTGGGCCCAATATAGAAGAGAGAACTTTAAGACACTGTGAGGTATTCCAGAGACTGTGACACTGGTGTAAAGAGTTTATGACAAGGTGTAACCTGAAGATCCCTGCATTATGCTGTAGATAAGGTTTTTCATGCCAGATGACTGAAGGAAAAGCCAACTTACAATTGCTCTGAAATAAAGGTTGCTGAATGATTAAGGAAACCAGAGGCTTCTTGTTTCTGTGCTACTGAACAGAACCCATAATGTCACGAATTGAGGAATTTGCGACTTGCTCATCAAGCTTGGGACTGCTAGACTAAACCTAGATATTCATTGTGTAATATTCTTTGCCTCTTCCACTTTCCAATCTATTTCCATAATAAATCCTACAACCATAAGTAAAATTTGTGAATCAAAAATTAACTAATTTAATGGGTGGGGTGTGCAAAGCAAATGGGAAAGATTCAGTATCAAAAACAATGTGTTCAAACTTCGTAAATAAATCAGTATAAATTTTTTTTTATTAATTTCACTTGAAATTTACAGAGCCTTTGGATTTCCATTCCTTTATTGTTACACTTTTCTCCAGTACAATACCCTCTTGGAAAAGTAACAGTTCTTTCATTGTTTTACAGTCCCTCCCTGCAGGTCTACTCCACCACCGTAGCCTTTGCTCTGGACTCCGGTCATGACAAAAATACCTAATAACATATCTCTTTTAAACAGTTTTCTCCCTCATCTGTTTCAATGTAGCGTACATTATTAAACCCATCTTTCTCAGTCTCTCCCCAACCCTGATGTTAGTTCTGCTTTACAATGGTGGCACAGTGCAGTATTTGTCCTTTTGTGACTGAGATACTTCACTCAGCATAATGTCCTCTAGGGTCACCCATTTTGAATAATATTGCATGAGTTCCTTGTTTTTCAATGCATCATCGTGTTCCATTGTGTGAATATACCACAGCTTCTCTATCCATTCGTTTTTTGACGGGCACTTAGGTTGTTTCTAACTCCTTGCTATTGTGAAAAAAGACGCAATAAATATGGGTGTGCATATATCTGCTTGGATGTCAGTTGTTGTCTCTTTGGGATATATTCCTGGTAGCAGAATTGCTGGGTCAAATGGTATCTCTATTTACACCTTTTTGAGAAAGCGCCGTACCACCTTCCACAGTGGTTGCACCATTTTACACTCCCACCAACAGCAAATAAGGGTTCCAGTTTCTCCACAACTTCACCAGCATTTGTTGCTTGCTGTTCTGTTAAATTTTGCTATTCTTACTGGGATGAGATTTAAAATTTAAAATAAAATAATAATAATACAAAAAAAAATGAACAAATGGACCCAATGATTCACAGAGGTAGATTCATGAGCATGTGGGGTGGCATGTCTGATGTAGCCGTTGTTTGTTTGAGATTATGGATATTTTTGGTGGAGACAGCTCCCCTTTATGAAAAGATTAGAAGTCAGACGTGGCCATCCCCACATTACAACTGCTCTTTTTGCAACTACCATTCTATGAAGAACTAGTTTTCAGGCGTGGAGATATAGAGATTTTAGAAGAAATATACAAAAAGACCAGTAAAACTCAGAATCTTTCAAGAAAGTTTACTGCATTGTGATTGTTTCTTTCTGCATCCTCAGTAAAGGCAACAACAGTTTGTAGTTGTTGTTAGGTGCTCTTGAGTTGAGTATGACTCAGAAGCTCTATGAACAATAGAGATGAACCTTCTCCTATCCTGTGTCATCCTCACACTTCTTCCTGACATACAAGAGCCCACTGCAGCAGTTTGTCAATCCACCTGGTTGAGGATCTTCCTTTCTGAGCATTATGCCCCTCTCCCAGGAACAGATCCTTCTAGCAACATGTCTAAAGTATGGGATGTGAAGCTTCATCTTCTTTGCTTCCAAAAACCATCTCCTTTGCCTCCAAAAACCACTCTGGCTGCACTTTCTCACACCTTAGTCCTCAAACTGGTGCCATTACTTCTCAATAATTTGGAGAGGTCCTTATCTGCATGGTTTCCCAGTGCAAGCCATCTCCTGATTAAATGACCCAGGTAGCATCAAAAGAAGATTGAGACTACACAGAGCCATTGTACCAAAACAACTAACTGACACTGAAAAATTTCAGGACATATTATAAGAGCAGAAGTGATTGATAATGAAAGAAGTTGAAGATGCACTGAAGACATTGGTTAAAAATAAGGACCCAAGAATCAATGGGATTTAAATTGACTTGTTTCAATTAGCAGATCTGCCATGAATGAGCTCACAATCCATGAAATTTTAATTTGGAGGACATGTGTCTGGCCAACAGACTGGCTGAGGTCCATATTTGTTTCCCTTCCCAAGAAAGGTAATCCAACATAATTTGGAAAATTGAAACAATACCATTAATATCACAGTCAAGCAAAATACTGCTGAAGAACATTGAAAACCAGCTAGAACAGTACAGAGATAGGTCAGAAGTTCAAGCAGGATTTAGAAGAGGTCATGGAACCAATTATATCATTGCTGATGTCAGATGGATTCTGGCTGAAAGGTAATAATACCAGAAGTATGTCTATTTGTGCTTTATTGACTATGTAAAGGCATTTGACTGTGTAGATCATAAAAATTTATGGCTAACTTTGAAAAAAAAAAGGGAATCCTAGAGCACTTCATTGCTCTCATGTGAAAGATATACCTAGAGTAGGAGGCTGTTGTGTGAACAGAACAAGGAAACACTGCATCGTTTAAAATTAAGAATGGAATATGTCAGGGTTGTAGTCTCTCTCCATATCTTTTTAATCTATATTCTGAGCAAATTATTTGAGAATATGAACTCTAATGGAGAAGAATGTAGCATCAAGACTGAAGGAAGACTCATAAATAACCTGCATTGTGCAGATAACACAACTTTTTTTCTGAAAATGAGGAGGATTTTAAGCATTTATTGCAGATGATCAAAATATATGGCCCCGAATATGATAGCAAGTTAATGTCAAGAAAAGAAAAAAAAATTCTTACCAATGGACCAAAAGACAACATCATAGATGCAGAGGAGATTGAAACTGTCGACAACTTCATATTACTCAAATCCACCATCAAAACCATTGGTATCAGCAGTTGGGAAATAAAGAGATGCATTTTACTGGGGAGGTAATGTTTAAAATTATTAAATTAAAAGTTTGATCAGTAATTTTGATCATTAAGGCAAGGAAAATGAAGGAGTAAGCAGAATATAATATTACAGTTTCCAATTCTGATCTAATAACTAGTTCAACAACAGTAATATCCTCTTTTTATAATTTTATTTTATTATTATATTTTTGTGCATTTTACATGTGTGTATTAGTTTTTAAGTCTTTTTTCTCTGCTATTTATCGATGACTATTATTAATTAACATTAACAGTAGATGGCTAAGTTGTAAGGAGTTATGCTGCCAACCCAAAGGCACATGGTTCAAATCAATTTACTCCTTAGGAGAAAGATAGACAATCTCATTCTGTATGTTTTATTGCCTCTGAAAACCTGATGACAGGTCAGCTATGAGTTGATTCTGATTCAGTGGTATGCAAGAACAGCAGCAGGTTATGTGAGACCATTCTGGGATTTTAATTGACATGTTGTTGTGTTGTTGACTGTCATCTAGTCAAGCACAATTAATTTATAGTGACCCTATGAACAAAAGGACTGAAGCCTTTTTATAATTATTGTCATTTTTCCAAGTTCAGTTTCCAGAGGTACGTGGTTTAGGTAGTGGATTCCACTCCTGCTTCCAAACCTATCTTAAACTGGGAGCTCCACCAAACAGTGTCCACCATGGGCAGCCATTATGGCATTTGACCCCCCAATGCCACAAGGTTCAGCTTCACAGCAAACCCAAATTACCTCAGTGCAGCAAATTGAAAGAGGAGTGCTGTACAGCTTAGAAGAATATTCTTCCAAAATAAGATAATTCTAGGCCCTTGGGACCAATATATTAATTCACATAGAGAAAGAAAATCATTATCCGGAGATGTATAGAATAGGTAATAAGATTTGACCTTTTCTTTTGGAAAAGTGCATGTTTATGTAGCTTATTACATATATGGAGCAGTGTTTCCATATGTCAGGTGTATGCCTGTGTTATTTTGTGGTTGTAGTTGTTTAATTTCCACCATGATTTGAATTGGTGAAATGTGGAACATACTAAAATGTAAGCTGTTACAGATACTAGAGATTAGCTTGTTCTTATCCATTTGAAATCTTTTCTTAAAAATAATTCTTCTTATTGGTTTTCATATAATAAATAGTTTACATTATATTTCTCATTTACATTGTGTTTTGTACAATCATTTACATTGCATCTCATATGATTTTTTATATACAAGCTGAACACTGTAACACTAATGTGTCAAATGCGTTAATGATTACCTGTGGTGGACAGTGTTTGGTGGAGCTCCCAGATTAAAACAAGTTTGGAAGCAAGAGTGGCAACCACTTCCGTAATAGCTTGCCTCCGGAAACCCTATGAACTTGGAGAAAGGATGAAAGTCACACAAGTGTTGAGGACTTTCATTCATAGGGTCACTAAGAATCATCTACAACTTGACGGCACTTAACAACAACAACAACAATTACTGTTGATCTATTCCTACTACTATCTATATTTTTAAATCCTCATTGAAACTTTCCAATTCCTTCACCCAGCCACCCATCCCATCCTTAATCCATCCACTACTCTACTGTCCTAATGATTCCCACCTTCCCCCTTATTCTGCTTCCTCTCTTTACCTTAATAGACATTTATGCATATATTACTAAGTAGGCGTCTATGTTTACAGTAATGGTCTAATGCAGTTTTTGTCCTTATGAGACTGAGTTAGTTTACTCATAATAATGCTCTCAAAATAAAAATTTTTTAACTATCTTTATGGACTGCAGAAACTAGAAATAGTAACTACTATACTTCAGATACAGCAAAGTTCAGACTGTAGTTGCAGGTTTTTTACTAAGCAATGGTGGCAGTTTGGGGTGGCTTTCATGTTATTGTGATACTGGGAACTATACCACTAATATTTCAAATATCAGCAGGGTCACCCATTGTGGACAAGTTTCAGTGGAGCTTCCAGACTCAGACAGACCAAGACACAGGAATGACCATCCATTCCTGAAGTAACAGGCTTTTGAAAACCCTACAGATAGCAATGAGGTATTGTTGGAATGTTAGTAGGGAATAAAAGCCCTTCAAGTTGGAAGGTACTCAAAATGATTGAGATGGAGCTGTTTCCTCTTAATAGTGTCTATCTTCATGACATGAATGGATTACAGCTTGTATTCAATACATGACCTTCATTGGCAAAACTAAAAGAAAAAAAAAAGATGAGAAAGAGCTGATAGCATTTATTAATGACTGGAACATCAATATACATATTTTTATCTACCAATGTTGAAAGTTGACAAAAAAAAAATGGAACATAAAGATTGACACCCTCTTGATTTACCCATTCAGTTAGTGAAAAATTGAAGCGGAAAGCCTCACAAAACCATTTCAAGATTTATTGTTAAATCCAATGTTTTTTAGTGATAAACTAAAATATTCTTTTATATAAAATAATCGTTAGTAAAATTTTATTATGGCAACATTCTTATGACCTAGTGATATCTTTATTGATTTATTACATTACTGGTTTATCACCGTGTTTATGAGAATTATTTCTGGAATATTTAAAACATCTCAAGAGTGTGACTTATTTATACCTAGATAAATGCACTTATTTTAGTTTGAGAATTATTCTAGTTGTCTGAAATTACAATTATAACCCAACACAAGCTTTATACATTTTTTCAGCTTTATACATTTTTAAAGTTTTTCAGAATTATTTTTTGTCATCAAGAAGATTTGTCCTCAGACAAGTTGAAGTTAGTCTCAATCTTATTTTATTGACTGACCAATTGAGCTCCACATTAATTTTATTTTCTGGGTTCTTTTCCATTTTATTTTCTGGGTTCTTTTCCATTTTATTTTCTGGGTCCCCCCTTTTTATTTAATCCATTACTCTTATACAAGTTAAATGGTATAACATAGAATTCTGTGTATTTCTTTCCATTTTTCTAGGTTGTGATCATGATTCTGTAGTTATGCTAATGATAAAGCATATGCAAAATGGAAAAGAATGGATTATAAGCAGTTTTCACAGTATTTTCAAATTCATAAGTTACTCATTTTCTTCATACTCTTCTATTTTTATAAACACTATTTTAAAATTAGATTTATTTCACTGAAATTTATAATTCTACAGAAAACTATTATGACATTTTTACATTCTAATACAAACATTTCTTACACTATAGAGCACTAAGATTTTTCTTAGTTTGTCCTGACATTTAAATCGACTTTTAGAGTTTCTCCTTAAAAATTCTTTCTGAGTTTTCTCATTAGTATGACACATATATAAAAGAGACACAGAACTGTCTGTACTCAATTGTATTCTGTGGCTATTTAACCACTACTTGAATATGATTGAAGCTTCAAGTGTATTTATCTTATCAATATCCCTTTTTCCATCTGAAGACTGTAAATAAAAATGATTTTTAAATGAAGTAATTATACGAGTGGTTTCAAAACAAAGCCATCCATCAATTCACTTAGTTAAAAAATATTTTTTCATGAATTATGTGTTGTTGTTAGGTACCATTGTGTATGACTCATATTGATCCTATGAACAAAAAATATGTACTCTATTCTACCCTGTAAAATCCTCACACTTCCTGATACACGAGAGCCCATTGCAACAGTCATCATGCCAATCCACCTAACTGAGGGTGAATTCTACATGGAACACATTAATTAAGCTGTCCATATAAGAGGATGAAAGGTACTTTCTTTGTGCTAAAGAGCTGATGTCTTAAACCAGCCTATAGTCATTTTTGTTACATGCCATTGAGTAGCCTGTGACTCACAGTGACCCTATGTAAAACAGCTCTGAAGCCTGCCTTGTCCTGAGGCAGTTGCACTGACTCTGACACACCTACTCTCATTGTCTTAGTCACTGTATTGAGATCTTCCTCTCCTGTGCTGTTCCTCCACCCTTTCGAGCATGATGTCATTCTCAGAGGATAGGTCCCTCCTGGGCACATGTCCAAAATATATGAGACAGAACTTCAAAATTCTCCTCTTCATATAGAAACTTGATTTCACTCTCTCCAAAACAGACCTATTTGCTTTCTTGGAAGTCCTCGGTATGTTCAGTACACTTCTCCAGCATCACAACTCAAAGGCATCAATTTGTCTTCTATCATTAGTCATTATTCAACTCTCTGATGCATAATAAGTGATTGCAAAGATCATGGCTTGGATTTGGTACACCTTAGTCTCTAGACTGACATCATTGCTTCTCAGTACTCTGAAAAGTTCTGTGACAGCAGATTTGTTGTTGTTGTTATGTGCCGTTGAGTCGCCTGCGACTCATAGCGACCCTATGTACAACAGCCCTAAACTCCGCTCTGTCCTGTGCCAATCGCACTGTCTCTGACACTCCCATCCAAATTATCCCAGTCACTGAATCAATCCACCTCATAGAGGGCCTTCCTCTCATGCGCTGTCCCGCCACCCTCCCAAGCATGATGTCCCTCTCTAAGGACCGGTCTCTCCTCACAACATGTCTAAAGCATGTTAGACGGAGCCTCAGAATCCTTGCCTCCAAGGAGCCACACGGTTTAACCCTCTCTAGGACAAATCCGTGTGTTTTCCTAGCAGTCCATGGTATTCCCAATACTCTTCTCCAGCACCACAGCTCAAAGGCATCAATTCTTCTTTTATCCTCCTTGGTCATTGTCCAACTCTCTGATGCATAACAGGTGATTGCGAAGACCATGGCCTGTATCAGACGCACCTTAGTCTCCAGAGAGACACCACTGCTCTTCAGCATTTTGGAGAGGTCCCTAACAGCAGAATTTCCCATGGCAATGCATCTTTTAATTTCCTGGCTGCTGGTGCCAAGACTGTTGACTATGGATCCAAGCAAAGTAAAGCTGTGTACAATCTCAATCTCTTCACCATCCATCCTGATGCTGCCAATTGGTCCAGTGGTGAGAATCTTTGTCTTCTTGACATTGAGCCTCAATCCATATTGTAGGCTGCAGTCCTTGACACTCTGCAGCAGGCGCTTCAGGTCCTCCTCAGTTTCAGCAAGCAGGGTTGTGTCATCCGCATAATGAAGATTGTTGATAATTCGTCCACCAATCTTAACACCACATTTCTCCTCATAGAGCCCAGACAGCAGATTTACCTAATGCTATTCATCTTTTGATTTCCTGACTTTTGGTGCCAAGAGTGTTGATTGTGGAGCTGAGCAAGCTGTTAACTCTTAACAATCTCAATCTTCTCCATCCATCGTGGTGCTGCCAGTTCGTTGAGCAGTGAGAATCTTTATCTTCTTGATGTTGAGATTCAATTCATAGTGATGACTACAGTCCTTGACCTTCTGCAGCAAACACTTCAGTGCTTGTATGGTTATCTCTGTTAGGGGAAGTCTTTCATTTGCCACTTTCACTAAAATACTTGTCTGTTACATATTATTCCAAAGCTAAGTATCCAAATTAAGTAAGAGTAGGAAGAAGAATTTGCCATCCACTTACAAAATAAAACAGGCCTTTGAAAACCCCATGTACAATAGAGCACACATAGAGTAGAATAACAATTCAATAGAGGGACAAGAAAATAAGATGATTATCAGAGTGCCATGGTTACCTTCCCAGAATTGCTAGATTTCAATCATAGGTGTGTGCACCAACCTTGGACTTAAAGACATTCATTTCATGCTCACAGGCAATGGACTGAGAGTGAGAGAGAGAGAGCTATTAATTAATTAATTCAGTAAAGTCTGGACCAATATTTGACATCAAATTTAAAAAAAATGATTAAAGAATGAATTTATAAAGTGAAGAAACAAAAAAAGCAAATTTCAAATGAAGTACTGAAGAATTCAGAAAATGATGAATATTTCAAAGTTGTTTAAAATGTAAGGAAATTAACTTCTAAAATCACAATATGAGAATTGAGGTACAATCGAGGATCTTACACATCATGCTAAAGCGTTATTTTTGTTAAATGCCATCGAGTCGAGTACAACTCATAGCAGCGCTATGAACAAACGACCCGAACCTTGTAATATAATTATCAGCATTTCTCTTTGTTGATACAGTTTTCAGAGGAATGTGAATTAAGTAGTTGACGCCACTCCTGCTTCCAAACTTGAATCAATCTGGAAGCTCCACTAAACATTGTCCATAATAGGTAACTATTATGATGTTTGACAAACCTATTGCACAGTGTTCAGCATTACACCAACTCCCAGTTACTTGAGTGTAGCAAATAGACAGACCACTGCTGTAAAAGAATATTCATCCGCAAATCAATTAAAACTAGGACCTTGGGCCTGCGGCCCTCAGGCACTACTGCTTTTTTAAATACAAGCATAGCCACCAAGTGCTGGTTGACTATAAACCAAAAGATCCCCAACCAACAGCTCATTGTTAGCTGAATCAGGCAAATCAAATCGGCTGACAATCACTGTGGATGGAAAAAAGAAAATAACTACCAAACATAGTTTTATATAACTTTATTATTCAGTAAAGGACCTCTCCAAAGTGCTAAAGAGCAAGGCTTTTAGTTTAAAGATGAAAGTGCACTTCAAGGTGACTCAAGCAACA
>NW_006399930.1:5018468-5020106 GCF_000299155.1 Elephantulus edwardii
AATATAGATCTCTTCCAGTCAGTTGGCCAAGTGGTTGTTCTCCAGATTTCTTGGCACAACTTGGTGAGCACATCCAGGGCAACATTTGTTGGCTGAAATATGTCAACTGGTATATCATCTATTTCTGGGGCCTTATTTTTTGCTATTTCCTTCAAAGCAGCTTGAACTTCTTCCTCCACCACCATAGGCTCTTGCTTATATTTGTTCATGAAATTGTTCTGTGTCTGTCAATTCCTTTCGAGACAGTGATTAAGTATATTCTTTCCATCTTCTTTTAATACAACCAGGATCATTTAATATTCTGCCTAAATCATCCTTGATTATAGCAATTCAAGGTTTCAATTTGTTCTTCAAGTCTTTGAGCTTAAGAAATGCTGAGCGAGTTTTGCACAATGAGTTATTCATTGCAAATATTTTTTATTAATTTTTTTGTCTTTTCTTATTTTTTATTAACATTATATATAAAGATGGATCTAGTAAGAAAGCAGAAATGGGAGGCTGGGAGAGGGTGGGAGTTGGCTTCATTCCTCTTCCCCTGGAGTGGGACTCTGAGACTTGCTGCCTCTGTTCCACTCCACACGTCCCACCAACCCTCAATCCTGCTGGAGTCCACATTCCCCTTTCTCTCTCTAACTTGCAACGCAGCTCCGTCAAGGAGGAAAGGGTCACATAAATAGGAAACCACAGCAGGGAGGAGACTACTTTTCTCTGTTGCTTTAAAAAAAAAATACATACTATATATATAGCTCCAGTCGTCCATCTCGCCTTCACGTCCATATTTCACCACATCAGGGGCAGGGGAGGGTTAGCTCTGGGGGGACAGCTGGGCGAGGGAGGGGCATCCCCCCCCTCGACAGCCACCCTCTCACCCATAAAGGCACCAAGTTACGATCTTCCGCACCTCGCTCGGCATTCTTCTACTCAATCTGCTTCCAAGGCCACCAGGAAGGGGGTGTTAGAGGGGGTTTTCTTGCCTAGTATGTCTCCTAGGAGATTTGGGGTTTGGCACCCAAACTGCCAACTTACTGGAGGAAAAGAAGAGGTGGGGTGGGGGTTGGGGCCGAGCAGAAGTGCCCGCCTGAGAGGGGTTGGGTCCTATCTGTTAACAATGCCCTTCGTTTTCCAATTTTTAAACAGCTTTTAAAACCAAAGTCGTGCAAAGTCTTGCACATGGAAGAAATAGGTCCTTAGGCAAGACATGGGAGCCTCTCCCCTCCTCTCCCCAGAATGGAGGGGGAGAGAAGGCTCTTTTAGTTCTTCCCTCTAAAGGCACAAATATTAAACATTTCCCTCATGAGGGGAATATTCTTTGGTTTAGCCCTCAGTTCTTAAATGAGAGGAGAAGTATGGGGGCTGGTCCAGGCCCCTTTCCCTGAGTCCCAGTTATGATGTCTGGTTTCTTTTCTTTTTGGCAAAGGGCTCTCGGGAAAGGGACAGTCACAGATGGCTTGGGAGGAACCCACGGTGCCTGGTACCCCGGCCCACTCGTGACATGTGAATGCTCCACAGTCTTCCCCCGCCTGTCCTCCAGTTCTCCAGTTCGGACACAGGTACTGAATTTCAAAATGTGAAAAGTGATGAGCCATCTTTAAAGCCATTCCGGGCTCCTTGAGTGGAAACGGGACAGCTGTCCAAGCC
>NW_006399930.1:5021323-5022567 GCF_000299155.1 Elephantulus edwardii
CCCTGTTCTTTTACAATCCCTCCCCTCAGGTCCATTCCACTATGCAGCCTTCGTTCTAGACTCTTGACATGACAATAATACCTAGTCACATATCCCTTTTAAACAGTTTTCTCCCTCATCTGTTTCAATGCAGTGTACATTATTTATCCCATCTTTCTCAGTCTCACCCCAACCCTGATGTCAGTCCTGTTTTACAACAGTGACACTATGCAGTATTTGTCCCTTTGTGACTGAGATATTTCACTCAACACGATGTCCTCTAGGGTCACCCATTTTGATCAGGTATATAAACAATCCTTTAATTGACATTCTTGCTTTTTAACATTTTAAAGCAGTCCTTTAAAGAAGATTTCCCCAATGCAATACAATCCTTATAGTAGACCAGTGGCAAACTTCCTGATGAAGAAAAGACAGTTGTCAATTCTTTAATTTTATTTGGATCTACAATCAATACTCATGTGTGGTATTAGCCTAATAGCCTAATAGCCATCACATGGTATCCAGACACATTGATTTCACACACATGGTTTTGCAAATCAATATGGTCTTGTAAATTACCAACAACTGTGGGACTAGTGGGTAAGAGAAAGCGTGCTTCCCATATTGGGTAGCAAACTTCAGGAAAGCCAGTTTTGTGGCAGTAAGACTTGAGGGAGACTGGAGCAGTCACTGTTGACAAGACCCTGGTGATGGTGCTGGAGAGACTATGACATTGCTTTAGAGAAACTGGCAAGGTGTAAGCAGAGAAGCGATGATATAAAGGCTACAGTTAAAAGATTTCATGTTTTCCTTTGATAATGAAAGGAAAATTTGCTACCTGAACTGAAACTGGAGCCTGGACGAATTAAGGAATTAGCCTTGACACTTGGGCTAAAACCAGGACATGTTTTGGATTATGTTATTTTGCCTTCTCTGCTATCCAACTTCCCTAATAAATCCCCCCTTTTTTTTGGTACCATAACAGTCGCTATGAGTCGCAAACGACTCGACCGCACATAACAACAACAACAACAACAACAGCAACCATAACAGTAAGTCTGCAAATCAGCAACAAATAAAAAAAACCCTCTTCTTGTTTCTATGGCTCTAGAAGCACCATGGGGCTAGACTAAGGACTCTTTATCTGCTTTCTACTCTGGGACAGAGACGGGCTGTATTATTCTTACTCCCTCTAGCCATTTCAGAGAGATACTCATGGTCCTGTGCTCCAATGTCCTGTTTTCTCCTCTTTAGACACAATGGTA
>NW_006399930.1:5023316-5024655 GCF_000299155.1 Elephantulus edwardii
ATATACCCTGAGAATATCAGAACTGAGGCACAAACAGATTTGTACATCAATGTTCATAGCAGCATTATTCACCATCACAAGAACATGGAAACAGCTCAAATGCCCAACCACAATGAAATAAATGGATTGAGAAATTATGGTACATTCACACAATGAAATAATATGCAGCACACAGCAGCAATGATTTTCTAAATTATTGCCTAACATGGGGGTATCTGGAGAGCATTATGCTAAGTGAACTAACTCGGGCTCATAAAGGCATATACTGTATATGACCATTATTGTAGAATGAGTACAAGGATCCAAGGAGGGGATAGTTACAGTTTTACACAATTGGATTGGTGGAGAGAGGGGTGGGGAAAGGAAAGGGGAAGGATTCAGTGTGAAAAACAATACAAACAAATTTTTTAAGGGAAAAAAAAAAGAGTATTAGTAAACCTAATAGCAAAAACTAAAAAAGAAACAAAAGTGGGGGGGAGGGGGATGAGAAAGTCCATTGCCTTGGGAAAGTGTCCTACAAAAGAAATCAACTATCAGTAGGATCACTGATCAGATCAGGTTTATAAAGAATTTCAAGGATCAGTCACATTATGACGACTTCAATCTTTTTTGGGGTATACCGTCAGTTTGCGGTGTTTTGAGTTTTGTTTTTAATTTGTTTGTTCCTGCCCCGACAATGACTAACGTGTTTGAACCTATAGTTTTCTTTTCTTAGCAGTCTAATGCTTAACCATTAAGCCATCAGAGTTCTCCTTTTAAATTATTTTCTTGTGATTTGAGTGAATTTAGCGAGATTTATCATTATTCTTCTGAGCTTTATCCCTTGGCAAATGTTGACCTTGCAAACTTGTATGATTGGTTGTTCTAGAGATTCATTTTCTCCCTTATTAGGTTATTTTTTGCCTTTTAGATATGTCTATTGTTTGGCTACAAGTTGTCCAAGGGGTTGAGTTTAACTATAAGCCCAAAAGACAGAGAAAAGCCATACAGGTAGGGGTTCCACAAATCTTTGTAAGATCAGTAAACATTGTCATGTTTATGGCTTCTAGCTTTGTTCTACTGTATCTCCTACTCTATCCATACCTCTCTAGTGTGATCTCTTTCAAAATGATTAGTTAGCAGTAGCCGTTTGTCAACATCGAATTTGATCTGCGTATTAGAGGTTTAGATTCATGAGGCCTATTTTTATTTTTTAATTTTATTTTACTACTTTTTATGTGTGTACCGTCAAATCAGATCTGACTGGTACTGGAGGAGATTGTCCCTCCTTCTCCAACAAAGCATCTAGTGAATTCGAACCATGCATCTCTGGGTTTACAGTGTAGCTTCTTGCCACTAG
>NW_006399930.1:5025800-5026562 GCF_000299155.1 Elephantulus edwardii
CGCTTGTATTTCTGGGAGTTTTCTGGAAATGTACTGTAGACAATGCTAGCATGTAGTTTGTGCTCACACATAGCATGTGGTTTGTTATGTCAGTTCGCCTTGATATCCCTTTATCCCACTGCCCTTAACTCCCTACTATAGTCCTGAAGTTTTCTGACTTGTAAAGTAATTCCTCTGAGGGTTTGGTGATGTATAAGAAATTTATGGACCTCTGCTCTCTGTTGACTTTATATTTGGATATATTTGCAACATATACAAATACACATGTACAAATACCTTCTGGTAAATCTATATATGATCATGGGTACAGGCTATTTCATTTGAACAGAGCTTCTTTAAGGATTGAAAAATTTCATGCAAACTCATTGGTAGGGATTTGATTCTTACAGAAACATTCCAAGACAGGTCAGAAAAGCCTCAGCATTTCCAAGGCTTCCACAACTTTCTCCTACAGACATTTTTGCTAGGAGACAGTGCTTTAATATTATAGCAACAAGACTCTTTACTTCATAGACCAGAATCAAAGAAGAGTTGAGAGATTAATTAATAGATTCCTTAGGGGTATTGTTACAAGTATATCCTATCAATTCTAATTTTACTAAATGCAATAGACTATTGTGTGTGGGACAAAGGCTGATGGACCAGAGATTGCTTTAAAGCAAGATATTATTGCTAGTTATTACATTTCCCATTATTGCTTTTGCCATTGTTAGGAGTTTAGCATTCCAGAATTCATTTGACAATTTTAGAGTACTTTCACTT
>NW_006399930.1:5029678-5030433 GCF_000299155.1 Elephantulus edwardii
AAAAAAAAATCCCACGGTGTTTGCTTCTAAAGAACGTTCTGGCTGTCTCTATCCCAAGAGATTTGTTGGTCCTTTTAGCAGTCCATGCTTAATCTTATACTCTTGACCAAGCTTGCAATCCATAATCATCAGTTCCCATTCCGGAGGATAAATATGAGCAGCCTTTTCTGTAGAGATGTGCAGCCTTTGAAACCTAAAGAAGAGTTCTTTGAATTAGAATTGACTTGGAAGCAATGGGTTTAAAGCCATAAAGCAAGGAGCCCTAATGCCATCGTGAGTTAACTGCTGGGTTGCTAATCAAAAGGTTGGCAGTTTAAATCCACTAGCCACATGTCAATAGAAAATCATTATACACTACTCTTTATAATTCATCATAATCACCTGGATAGGAAACTGGAAGGCAGTGGTATTTTGGTTTTGTAGGCCCACAAGCCAGTAGTATCTTTTATAATGTTCCAAGAAGTCAAATTTCTGGGCACATTACATGACTAATCTTCTCCCATGTAATTAATTGACTCTGAAAACCTGAGAAAGGGTCAGCTATTAGTCAGTTATGAATCAGCAGCAAACAATATGATGTGTTGACAACAACATAACATATTGGAGCTTACATATTAATGTTAAATCTTAGTAATGACACTTAACTTCATGCATCACGTATTTTTAAGTTTTCTAAAATGACTGGGATAGCACATCAACAGAGAACTAACTGCCTGAAGAGCAGGCTGACTTTAGAAGAGGCTGTGGTACTTGTG
>NW_006399930.1:5031148-5036715 GCF_000299155.1 Elephantulus edwardii
ATATAGGCTATGGTCTTTGAAATTACTTGTTATGCATCAGAAAGCTTGACAATGACTAGGGATGATAGAAGGAAAAGGATGTCTTTGAGCTCAAGGGCTAGAAAAGAATATAGAATATACCATGGACTGCTAAGAGAACAAATAAGTCCATCCTGGAGAGAGTGAAGCCAGGCTATTCCTTGGATGCAAGGATTCTGAAGCTTTGTCTGACATACTTTGGACATGTAGCAAGGCGGGCTAAGTCCTTGGAGAGGGATGTCATGCTTGGGAGGGTGGAAGGACAGTGCAAGAGAAGAAGATCCTCTATGAGATTGATTGATTCAGTGACTGAGGTAATTGGAAGTAGGTCTGTCAGAGACAATAAGCCTGGCAAGGGATAGAGCAGGGTTTAGGACTGTTGTGCATTGGGATCCTATGAGTTGCATGAGATTTGACTGCACATAACAACAACAATATTAATATTTTACACTCTTTTTTTTAAATATTTTACACTCTTAAGGTACGTTTTCCTCATCTAAATGGATTATATGTATATACACTTGAGTCAGTTTATACTGTGTTATATCAAGTTTTTATGTTTCTTTAATAAATTGAATTAGCTTCCACATTTTTCTGTTTTATTAGTGTAATTTGTTTTCTTTGATCTTATCTTTGAAGAACAAATTGGACTTAAGTGCATCCTCTACTCTTATTGTTGTGGGAGAATGATGGGCAATCTCCTCCTACGCAATTCCTGCCTCTGAAAACCTGCTAAAGGATCAGCTTTGGGTCTATTCCAACTCGAAGGCACAAAATAACAAGTTTATGGTCATACTATGAAAACTATACAGTTTTAAATTCCTTATTAATTTAAAAATTCTCAGATAACAACATATTTATCTAGATCTTTAGGGGTCAGCTATCCCCTTACATTTTTTTATGGCCTGGTTTTCCTTTTATACATTTTCTTTTGTTTTGGGGAAAACAAATATTTTCCATTTAAACTGACAATGTGTGTTTTACAAAATATCAGACCAGAATTTTTGTTATTGACTCTTTCAAAAATTATCTTTGTGGATTAATGTATAATTTTTATTACTCAATTTTCAATCACTGTTCTAAAAACGTTATGTCTAACATTCACCTGTCACTTTGGCATACTTTGGTAATTTTTAGTTTGTTATGATACTGGTAGCTATGTTAGAAATTTTTCAAATGCATCAGAAATATCCACAGTGAACAGGTTTCAGAGGAGCTTCTCAACTAAGATCAGAGTGAAGGACCTGGAATTTACTTCTAAAATTATTGACCAGTGAAAACCTTATGAGTGGCTTGAATATCTTTTTTCTTCATTATAAATGGCTTTAATAATATAATTAATAGTACATTAAAATAGCTTTACCTGCACAAATTTTCCATTAACTCTATTACTTATCTGTCCCTTTCATTAGAAGTAGCATATATCAGAGCTCTGTGTACTTCCTTTAATTTGTCCTACATATTTTCACTAATATCACATTGAAGCAGAATATTGCTGATAAATATCCAAAAATGGCTAGAACAGTACTTAGAGAGAACTTCAAGAAGTTAAAACTGCGTTTAGAAGAGGCCACAGCACCAGGAGTCACTGCTGATGTCAGATGGATCCCGGATGAAAACAAAGAATACCAGAATATCTGTTTGTGCTTTGTTGACTATGCAAAGGCATTTCACTGTGTGGAATATGACAAACTTTGGCCAACATTGAGAAAAATAGGAATCCCAAAACACTTAATCATGTTCATAATAAAGCTAGACCAAGACCAACAAGCTATTGTCTGAAAGGAGCAAGGGAGCTCTTTATGGTTTAAAATCAGGAAAGATGTTCATCAGGGTTGTATCCTTTCTCTAAAATCTATTCAATCTGCATGCTGAGCAAACCATTCAAGAAACTGGACTCTATGAAGAAGAATGTTACATCAGGATAGGAGGAAAATTTAACAATTTTTGTTATGCTGATGATAACAACCAGCTGAAAAGGAAGAGAACATGAAACCTTGTTACAGAAGATCAAGGACTACTCCCCCCAAACCCCTTGTTGTGTACCTTCCAGTTGGATCTGACTGACACAGGAAAAGATTGCCCCTCCTTCTCCAACGAAGCATCTGGTGGATCCAAAATGTCCACCTTCAGTATTGCAGCACAGCTTCTTGCCAATAGGCCACCAGAGATCCCTGGACTACAGTCTTAAATATGGACTGCATCTCAACATCAAGAAGAAAACATCCTCATCCCTGGATCAATAAGAATTATCAGGATAGATGCAGAAAAGATTGAAATTGTTAATGATTTAATTTTATTTGAATCCACCATCAGCAGCCTTGGCACCAGCAGTCAGGAAATCAGGAGACATATTGCACTGGGCAAGTTTGCTGTCAGGGACTTTTCCAAATTACGGAGGAGCAGAATCAGTTGAAGACAGGATTTATCTGATTCAGACCATGGTCTTTTCAATCACTTGCTATGTGTCTGAGAGCTGAACAATGAATGAAGATGACAGAAGAATAATTTATGCCTTTGAGTTTGGTGTTAAGGAAGATAATTGAATATCCAATGGACAGCAAAAATAATGCACACTTTTTTCATGTCCAGGGGGAAAAAAATGTAGTCAGACATCTATTGGAGGAGGCAAGGATAGTGAAGCTTTGTCTCACATACTTTGGGCATCTGCCTGGAGAGCTGTTCATTGGAAAGGGACATCATGCTAGGAAAGATGGAGGGTCAGTGAAAGATAGGGTTATCGCCAAGAAGGTGAATTGACATGGTGGTAGCAGAAATGCAGTCAACTGTGTTGGGTGTGGTGAGGATGTCACAGGAAAAGATTCAGATTTGATGTTTATAGGGTCATTATGAGTCATCCTGGACTTGACTGCATATAACAGCAACAGCAAAAACATACATTTGCACACATGAAACTTTCGATTTGGTATTCTATATATTTCCTACCCATAACCATTAGATACTCTCTATTCACTTTTCAATTTTTCGTTAATGTATCTTGGCATGTATTGGTCAGCAAAAGCAAAGACCCTCAACAAGATGGACTGACATAGTGATTCAAGTATGACACAGTGACACAATGGGCCCAAATCTATCTGAGATGATCCCACAGGATAGGCATGATTAAGATCTGTTTACAAGGTTATTACAAGTCAGACAGCTCAATGATATTTAACAACAATGGTATTAGTCTTTGTTTCTTTTATTGCTGAAAATTATAAACAAATATAAAAACTGCCAAAAAATTTAATCATTTCTGTTATTTCAGCCTTAGAAATTATAACCACATTTTGTTCTTATCTTTTCTTCAAGAAAATGACCTCCACTTATTTTATTAATTTGTTCTTTTTAAAATAAATTTAAGTCAAACTTACCCTTTTAATGTATAGTCTATTCTTGTGTTAAAACACTGAACTTAAAAGCAGACACTTTTGATTAAGGTGTCACTGTAATTTTTTTTTAATATGCTTCTTAGGGAAGCAAAAACTTGTATTTCAGCTTGGCATCAAGATACAATCACTCTGTCAGACAGTTTCTAAAATGTGCTTATAGGCACTTCAATGTTTAGATTTAGACCAGTTACAAAGCTTTTAGTCCTGCCAATTACATCATCTCCCCCCCATCCAGAGTCCACACTTTTCACAAATTTGAGCAAAACCTCCCAGCTCTTGTTCTATGGGGTAGCAGTTCTCAAGTCAGCTCTGTCTCATGTCACATCTCTGGTTTTCTGCTGTGGCTACCGCTTCTGTAAGCTCTGGTCTGAGTGGCATAGGCATCTTTGGTCTGAGTGGCATAGGCATCTTTGGTCCTGAAGGACTCATGTTATCCATTCTGAAATTAATTGTTGGTGCTGAGATTTTCAATTTCTGCTGATAAATCCACTCAATTTAATAGCAAGATTGAGCTATGCTTTCTATTATTTGTAATTTTTATTTTTAAAAGATTGCCATATTAGAAAATAATGAAGGTTTGGTTTTTCAAAAGCAGACAGTTTGAGGCTACCAGCAGCTCTACAGTAGAAGGTTGAATAACCTTTTCCCATGTTATTTACAACTTTTGAAAACATATTGGAGGTTTAGCTAAGGGTTGGTTTTTACTTGACAATATGTAACAATGACAATGACAACACTTAATAAAATAGAATTTACATACCTATTAATTACTTTTTATTTCCCTAGCAATACATTTGAGAATATTTTGGTGAATGTTTTAAGTCAAACAACCTAACAACAACTCATTGATGTTTAGTTAGAACTGACTCATAGGTAACCCTTCAGCAGATTTGCAGAGACTATAGGTTGCAGAAATTATAGGTTGCATAGAAAGAGATTTCACATTTTTCCCATGGAGTAACTTGTAGATTCAAATTGCCTTTGTTAAGGTGACAGTGCAAGTCATCATCCACATTCCAGAAGTAGGCTCTAGTTAATAACTTACTCTCTTTGAACTGATTTGCATTTGACTAGGTAATTACATATTTCCTCTAAGAACAGTTGTTGTTAAGTGCCGTGGAATTGTTTGTGACTTGTACAGTCGCTCTGAACTCTGCTCTACCTTGAGCTAATTTCATTGTCTCAGATACAGCTACACCTGTTAGTCAAGTCACTCGATCTCATCCAGACATTTCCTCTTTTGCATTGTCCGTCCACCCTTTCTAACATGATGTCCTTCTCCAAGGACTGATTCCTCCTTTCAACATGCCCAACATATGTGAGGCAGAGTTTAAAAATCCTTATTCACTAGGAGCAGACTGGTTTCATGAGTAATATAGTAGTGGTGAAAGACAAATTTGCCACCAACATTTCCTTCCATCTATTGAAGCAATTTTAATAAGAGTTCCTCAGTCAGGGTAAGACTTTTCTGTCTCCTAGAGTTCTAATTGCTGTTTTACCTAATGTTGACATGAATTAATTATTTATACAACTTAAATTAGCCTAACAATATTTGAAAGGATTTGTAGAATTTGAAGAAGCAAAGTTAGGCAGTGATTAAGCATTCTATTGTTAATAAAAAGCCAGTGATTTAAATCACCAACTCTGTAGTAGAAGGATGTTGCCATGTATTTCCATAAAGATTTAGAGCCTTGGAAATACTATGAGGCTTTTCTACTGATTATAAATTGTGCTAATTATTTTCTATTTTAGAATTTAAAATCATCTGTTTTTCTTTCCCCTCCTACCTTTAATTGATTTGCTTCATTATTTTTTTGCTTTATTTTAGCACCTCTGATTTTATCATTCTTATTTTCTCTGTTATGACTTCTTGTACATGAATGTATTGTTTATATCTTAACTTCTTAAATCAAAGTTTGTTGTTGTTATGTGCAATAGAATCGCCGACAACTCATAAAGACCCTATGTATAATAGTTCTGAATCATGCCCTATTCTGAGCCAGTCTCACTATCTCCGACACACCTATGCCCATTATCCCAGTTATTGTGTCAGTCCATCTCATCCAGGGTCTTCCTCTCATGCTCTGTCACTCCACCTTTCCAAGCAAGATGTCCTTTCCAAGGACTGGTCCCTTCTGGCCATGTGCCCACATATCT
>NW_006399930.1:5038356-5039736 GCF_000299155.1 Elephantulus edwardii
TGAATAACCCAGGAAACATCAAAAGACGATGGAAGGAGTTCACAGAGTCACTGTACCAAAAAGAACTGACTGAAACAAAAGAATTTCATGAAACTATACGTGACCAAGAGGAATGGTGATTAAGGAGGAAGTTCAAACTGCTCTGAAATAATTGGCAAAAAACAAGGTACCTGGAGTTGATGCCATACCAATTAACATATTGTAATAACAGATGCTGCCCTGGATGTGCTCACCGGGCTATGCTAAAAACTGTTTAGAACAACCATCTGGCTAAGTGACTGGAAGAGATTCATATTTATTTCCATTCCAAATAATGTAATCTGACAGAGTGTTAAAATTATTGAACAATATCATTAATATCACATGCAAGCAAGATTCTGATGATTATTATTCAAAAATAATTGGAACATTACATCAACAGAGAACTGCCAGATGTGCAATCTGGGTTTAGAGGACGTCATGGCACTAGGGACGTTATAGCCAATATTAGATGGATCTTAGCTGAAAGCAGAGGGTACCAGAGGAATATCTATCTGTTTTTCATTGACTATGCAAAGGTATTTGACTGAGTAGATCACAACAAATTGTGGCTAATCCTGAGAAGAATGGGGATCTCAGAACAATTAATTGTGCTCATGCAAAACCGATACTTGGATTAAGAGGCAATTGCCAGAGCAGAGCAAGGAAACATTGCCTCTTTCAAAATCAGGAAATGTGTGCACCAAGGCTACATCCTATCTCCGCACCTTTTCAATCTATTTGCAGAACAGATCATCAGGAAGAAGTGCTTTATGAGTAGGAATGTGACAACAGGATTGGAGGAAGTTTCAACAACCTGTGTTATGCAGATGATACAAGCTAGCTTGCTGAAATTAAGGAAGACCTGAGGTTTTTGCTGCAGAAGGTCAAGGACTGAAGTCTTCAACATGGATTGAAGCTTAAAAATAAGAAAACAAAGATTCCTACCACTGGGCCAAGTGGCATATCATGATAGATGTAAAAGAGATTAGTAACAATTTCTGCTTGATGGTTCATAATCAATACTCTTGGCATCAACAGTCAGAAAATCAAAAGATGAATTGCATTAGGAAAATCTATTGTCCAGGACCTCTCCAGAGTACTGAAGAGCAAGGATATCAGTCTAGAAACTAAAGTGTGCCTAATCCAAGCCATCATATTCATAATTTATTACTATGCATCAGAGAGCTGAACAATGACTAAGAATGTTAGAATGAGGATTATGCCTTCAAGTTGTGGTGCTGTAGAAGAGTATTGCAAGACCCGGTACTGCTAAGAGAACAAACAGATCTGTCCTAGTGAGGGTGAAATGGAGCTGCTTCTTGGAGGCAAGGATTCTGAATCTCTGTCTCACATACTTTG